>NC_061111.1:137777039-138077039 GCF_002878395.1 Capsicum annuum
CATAAATATTAGAAGAAACATGCATATTAGGATTTAAATGATGAAGAGAAACGTTATATTCGTACACATATTAAATAATAAAAAATTCATACTTTAAATTTATGCATGTATGCATATAAACTATTATAGCAAAGTCAAGTTTTGTTCATTCTTTTCTTTTTCTTATCTTGGTTATTAAAGAAGAGAAAAAGATAGTATTATCTATATTAGTATATTAGAATTTGAAGATCAAAAATAATAGTTTGGATTTTCAGTTTTAAAATATTTAGATATTTTACTATTTTAAAATTTAATGGCATGTATATTTTTTTAATATTGTTTTTCATCTTTTTCTTATTCCAAGAGAATGACTGATTTATTAAAATTCAAATCATAATTTTTATGGTAGTTCAATAATAAACATAATTGCAGTATTAATTTTAATTCGAATTGATGACTAATATTCTCTTTTTTATTTAAATAGAATTTTTTAAAATCAGTTATTTAGATACTTACTTCAAAAATGCAATCTTAAGTAGAAAGACAACTTTATGGAGCATTATTACTATAAAATAAAATAAATTTTTTGGGAATCTTATAAAATTAAATTTGCAAGTATTTAGACATTTCAATTAGTTTATTCTTTTCTTGATTTTACTTAAAAATCTACATCTTTATTTGTTTATTTTTTAACTGATTATGTGTAGTATAAAAAACTAAAATCTAAAAGACTAAACGAAATAATTTTTACAGTAAATGCAAGTGAATCATAATCATTGAATGTTAAGTTACAATCTTAAAAAGTACATTTAAGGATGTAACTTGAGAAAATTGAAGAATATGTGTCTTTTAAGTCTTGAATGAAGGATTGGTGACATTGATTAATAGATAGGGTCAAACATTAGTAGGAAACTTGATCAAGTTAATTGTGGACTTGATTAATATTTTTAAAACTTTCTAATCTTTTCAAAAATACAAATCAACCCAACCCACACCATCTTCAATCCAAATCAACCACTCCCTCCACTCTCTCAACAGCTTCTCTCAATTCTCTCCCAACCAACAGTTCTGTAAAATTTCTCCCTTCAACCCCCGATGACAAATAGTTGGGCTTCGAGTTTCCCTCTTCAATTCAATCAACCTGTCTCTCATCTCTGTCTCGATAGCTCCTCTCAACTCTCTCCCAACTAACTGTTCTGCAAATTTTTCATTTCAATCCTCGGCGACTTCAATATTCGACTACAAATAGTTGGGATTTTAGTTTCTTTTCGACTTCAATCGATGTGATAGCCTTGCTCTCCGGCCACAACAACTTTAAATTCTTCATCGGTCCTTTTCTTTTTTCACAGGTAAAAATTTATGGCCCTTTTAGTTTTGAAGAAAACAAGGAACTTGAGCCAACTTCTCTTATAGTATTGGTTAACAATTTCAATATTTGTTGCACTAATTTGAAATGCGGTCTGAATAAAACCCTAATTTATGGTATTTCTTATCTTTTCTCTTAGAAGTGAATTATGATATTTTATTGTTTGTTGAATTTTTTTGAAGTTTGATTTTTATTTTTTGTGTTTATAAAAACAAAAGGACAATTTGGTTTGATTTATTCTTTTCTTGTTCTTGGTAAAAATGGTGAAATTGCTGTTTTTTGTTTAACGAAATTGTGCTACTGTTTCCTCCGACAGATTACCCATCTGGTGCAACATATTAACTATCTGATGCAATAGATTTATCATATGATGCAACAGATCAACCATCTAATGCACCAGAGGAACCATCAGATTACAATTCTGATGCAACAGATTAATAATTTGATGCAACAACTTTACCATATGTTGCAAGAGATTAAGCTTCGAATAAAAAATTTGATGCAACTAATTAACCATCTGGTACAATGGAAGAACCATCAGATTAATAATCTGATGGAACAGATGAGCCTCCTATTGGATAAAATCCTACCAACTCTTCCTACAGGAAAAGTCCAAGACTTAATTTTTCAACTGATCATTCATCTGCCGCGATAGACGACCCTATATTGGAAGAAATCTAAACAATATTGACTGTTGATAACTGTTCCAACAGAACACTCATGTGTTGCAACAGATATCCGACCTATTGCACAGACCATTCATCTTTCTCAACAGATGAGTGATATGTTTTATATTATCGCAGTAGATTACTCAGCTGTTGCTACGGATTATTTAACTATTCCAAAAGATCACTCATATATTGCAACAGATGATGTCACAATAGTTGTATGATCTATTGAACAGACCATTCATTTGTCTTAAAAGATGAGTGGTATATTTTGTATTGTTACAACAGATTACTCATCTGCTGTAATAGTTTAGTTATATCCTGCAACAGATGTACTATCTAGTGCAACAGATCGGTGATCTGTTGTAACTGTTATTTTACTATTTTGCTTGTTTGATTTACTGTTATCCCTTTTTAACGATGCATTAATCAATAATAATATATTATTTTATATTTTTATTAAATTTAGATAATATGGTTCTCAAAAGAACAGAAATTGAATCAAGTCCAAGTAAAGGAACAAGTGAAGTAGCTAAGCTACATCCACCACTCTATGAGCTTACTTTACAAGCGTTATCTCAATCAGGAGCAGAATATGATGAACACGGGGAGGAGAAATATTTAAAAAGAGATGATACAGATGTTAATAGTCCTTTCACCGAAGAGCTGATCAAAGCCTTCAGCATTGATCGTTATCCTGTGAAAATGCAGTGCAATGGTACCGCAGATTTAACGGGTGATTTCGTGGTTAAGTCATCCATGGAAAAATCTTTCAACGCCTTCAGAAAAATACTTTGAGAACAAAAATTGGATGCTTATTTCAGGGACAGCTGCTTTAGAAAATATCTTGATTTGCCGGAGGACAACAATGCTCGTTTCCAAATGAAAATGGTATATGAACTTCTCAAGCGTAGATTTATGTATGAAAATAAAGATAAGATGGATGAGGTGTGGATAAATTACTGTGTCATGCCTGTTTGTTTTGGTTGGAAGGAGTTTGCCATAGTTACTGGACTAAAATGTTATCCTCCTTCTCAAGTTATACCTATTCTAACCCAAAAAAAAATACCCCGCACACCCAAAAAAGGCAAAGGCAAGTCGTGTGATCGTGATGACCTGGTGTCCATTGTTGGTCCAAGCTTCAAAAATAAAAATTTGATAAAAACATTGAAAGGTAAAGGACTTTTAAAGAAGCACAAGCAGTCATTGTGCTTGATTTGGTTTGTACATAATATTCTTTGGACGAGAGAAGTTAACAACAACATAAGCCTCGATTTTATAAAGCTCTCTGAGGATCTTAAGGCGTTTAACAACTATCCATGGGGGTATGAAAGCTTCAAAATGACTGTCAAATATTTGTTGACTCTGTTAGTGCCAAAGACAGTCAACTTATATGGCTTCCCATGGGCTTTCATGGTAAAAGTTTCTTTCTTCTATTATGATATCATTTATTTTTTTTGCTTCATAATGGTTTTGATTTATTTACGTTATTTTATAGGCTTGGGATTTTGAAGCCATTCCTTATTTGAGGCAACAAGTGAACTACCAGATTTCTGTCCAAGAATCTTGAGATGGTTGTCGGCCAAAACTGATAAAAATGCAAAATTTATTGATCTCTTCAACCTTCCGAAGGATGCAATAAGTATAATTATAATTAATTTTTTATTTTAATTAATTTTTTTTGAATGATCTAATCATCATTCTAATATATGAAATGATTTATGTTAGAATGTGCATCCGTCGCTAGTTCCAACCAATCGAGAGTTGAAGATGCCATTTTTTCTTATTTTACGGTATGTACAAACTTTAAAGGATCCTAAGGTCATCGATAGAAGAAAAATGGAATTGTTTGGAGCAACAACTATTACAAGAAAAATAATTTTAGAGGGTGAGCTTATTGTTGTTGATGGAGCTGTTGGTGGTGGTAGTGGTGCTGCTGTTGGTGCTAATGATGCTCCTCTTACAGTATTTAAAGCAAATCATTATGAGTATGATCATACTGGTTATACAGATTTTGCCTCTCCCAATGAATGATCTGCATGCAAATGTCAAGATTGCAGGGCAAAACATGATGTAGTGATTAATGCTATTAATGCATTAGCTGCTTCTGTAAAGAAATTGACATCTAAGAGGGGTCTCATTCCATCAAAAAGAATTTTATTTCTATCCTCTCTATTAGAGATTAGGGCTAAGAGGAGAAGGAGAGTAATTTCCAGGGCATTATCAAGCATCCAAAAAAGTAAAATTGCAATTCCTCTGTCTGCATATTGCACTGAGCAATGTACAATGTTCAAAAGAGAGCAGCACGAGCTGAAGAAGGTGAATATATTATATGTCTTCCAACTGACAAAACAAAAAGACACATATCTATTTCAACAGATGACACATCTGCTGAAAATTATCAAATAGATATATACATCTGTTGCAACAGTTAACTAACCTGTTGCACCAGATACTTTATCTGGTGCAACATATGTCTCGTCTGTTTTAGCAAATCAAAAAACTCTTTGTACAACTTTTATTTATACCAACAGACGACCTATCTGCTGCAACAGATGATTCATATGTTGCAACAGATGGTTCATCCATTGAAAATTATCACACAGGGTCTTTCTCATGTAGAAATTTATTCCAACAGTTGATTCATTGTTGCAACAAAAATATAATATGTTTGGGACAATTTAAAATGGGAGGAAGACCTGTTTGATTTGCTAGAAGAGATGAGTTATCCTTTTCTGTTTTGTTGTATCTCCGTTATTAGTATTGACCAATTCTGGCTTTCCAGGTGGATGTAGAAGAAGCTACTGCTAAACAACATTGATAATATGCTACTCTTTTTATGGGAATACGGAGAACAGAAAGCGCAGAAACCGTACGCAAGCGACAATGAAGATCCACGACGAGCAAAGCCGAATTCCATAGCACCGGATGAAGAACAACTTGTCCATACTGAGTAGATCTTTATAGCTTGAGCAGTATACTTAAATTGTTGTTGATGTATTTGTTGAGATTTGTACCCATAACAATCTTTTTTACATTTCATTTATTCGTTGACTTATTTTAACTAATTTATGAAGGCTTTGATTTATTTTATTTTTTCTATGAATTCTTTTATTACTTAGATTTGAACTTATTAATTGAAAAGGAATACTAGATTCAAATATTACAACAAATAATGTATCTGTTGTTACAAACGACACATCTATTGGAAAATTCTAACAGATTTAGACATATGTTACAATAGGTAGGTGATCTGTTGGAATTTATCAAACAGGTCTTCCCACTGTTGCAACAGATGGACTTTAGATAAAAACATCAAGATAATGTAACAGATGACACATCTATTGAAAAAAAAGAATAGATTTAGACATATGTTGCACCAGATGGACTTTATCTATTGCAACAGATGACACATCTATTGGAATAATCTAACAGATTTATACATATATTGCAACAGGTAGGTTATCTGTGAATTTATCAAACAGGTCTTCCCACTGTTGCAACAGATGAACTTTAAATAAAAACATTGAGATAATGCAACAGATGACCAACCTATTACAACAGATAAACTATATGTCAGAACAGGTAGGATAACTGTTACAACTGATGGAGAATCTATTGCATTATAAAAATTCAACTTTTGTTGGACATAAAAAATTGCCACTACGTGTAAATAGGTTAAAGTGAATTGAAATAAAAAAGGTGCAACCCATCGACGGTGTTCAGTTCAAACACCTAAAATAAAATAGGCATCAAGTAGACATGTTTATTTTAAACACATAAAATAAAATAGGCATCAAATGTGTTAGTGTCAGTCCTGGCACATTTCGTTGACTTGCCGTCACTTGGCCCCCAACGGTCATTGTTTCCCCCATTGTCTTATATATTCATCTTTCTCCTAAAATTTAACCCTAAATTTTCAAATCTTCTTCTTCATCATCATCTTCTTTTATCTATCCAAATTCTTCAAATTATTACTTTTATTTTTTCCAATTGACCTTGACAATGTCGAGCGCATCTTCTACTATTTTTTGTGATAAAGATTTTTGATATTGTAAGTGCGGTCATGAAGCTCTGTTAAATACTTCTTGGACTCAACAAAATCTGGGTTATAGGTTTCTTACTTGTAAGATTTCAAAGGTAATATTTTTTTATTTAATTAATTGATTAATTATTGACTTGTAATTATTTTATAATTGTGTTATCCTTTTTATAGAAATTAGGTGGATGCGATTACTTTGATTGGTATGAAGAACGACACCCTTCACAAGCAAATCGTGTAATCTGGGGTTTGTTGAACAAAGTCAAGGCTTCTGAAGAGAAACAAAATTAAGCAAGAAGATACTACATTGTTACCGTTATTGCTACTGGTTTGGTGTTATTGGGCACATGGATATTGAAGCCTAATTGCAGAAATTTTTATGGTGGTGTGTGTATTTTCTATTGGTTTGTTGTCGACAAGCACATGGATATTCAAGCGTAACTGTTGGAAAATATCAAAAAGATTTAGGCATATGTTGTAAAATTTAGGTCATCTGTGGAAATTATCAAACAGGTCTTCCCACTGTTGCAACAGATTAGACTTGGATTATTAGATTATTCATAGAAATTATCAAACAGGTCTTCCCACTGTTGCAACAGATTAGACTTAGATTATTAGATTATTAGATTATTCAAACAGGTCTTTTCACTGTTGCAACAGATTAACAATTTAATCTATTGCATTATAAAAAACTCAACTTTCATCAGAAAAAAATTATTGCCACTACATGTACATGTAATAAAGTGAAGGGTGACTTGAAATAAAAAATTTCTATTTTACAGGCTCTTCTATATACACAGGCTTCAAGCGTCCAGTTAGTACCCCATAAGCCCAGACCTCTTGCAGGTTCGCCACAGCATTGTCATACAGAAAATTCATTGGCTTAGCCATTTCTGTGCCAGTCAACAAACATTCGATGTGTGCAAGAGCGTGCGAGCCGCTTGCTTTAGCAGCATCATCTTTTGGAAGGATTATTCCCCCTATTTCGACCTTCAAAATCCCATAATTTCTTCATCAACACTTCCTTTGACAAATGATTCATCAGTTTATTCTCCCTCAACAAGATAGGCAACAGCACCATTAGTGGCTCCACGAGGAGAAAAAGATCAAAATCGTTGATGAGAGGTATGTTGGAGTCATAACCATTGATCTTTACCTCTTCGAGTAGTATATCAACAACCTAATAATTCATGTCGTTCACGCTAATGACTGCAAGAATCCTTTTTGCCTTGGTCCAACTCTTACCGTGTGGATTTCGCCTATCCCTTCTAACATATTTTAACATTTATTGTTCATTCAAGACCAACGTGAAAACTAGGAAATAAAGTCCCACGCCAAGGGCTGACGCCTCTTCATTGAGTTGATCGTACCTATTCTAGAGCTTTTTATAGAATTCGAGGTCCATTATCCTATCGCCAGTGTCATAGGCTTTCTAATATGTTAATTGCCTTTTCCCCAGGAGGTAGAGAATTATGTCAACATGCTGTGTGATAAGAAGTTAATTTTTAAAAAAGTCAATTTTTAAATAGGTTAGTGATTGTAAAGATACAACGGATGGTCCATCTGTTGTATAGGGTTCTCTAAATCAATAATCCAACGCAACTTATTCAACAGATGGATAATAAGTTGCAATAGAACCACAACCAGTTGCACCAGTACACATAGCTGTTGCAACAGATGTAAAATCTGTTGCATAGCTTTTTCTTCATGGGGTAGATTAGAAGGGCTAGGTTAGGAAAAGTAAACTTTCCTTTTTCTCGTACGGCATACGCATATCAGTCATAGTCTAGAAGTCTTGGGGGAAAAAGGGAGGCCTAGGGTAATCTGGTGCACTTGGCTTGGCATTCTTGGCTTGTCGCAGATCCCTCTTCTCTTCGGCACCAAGTTTTGCATATATGTCCACCTTCTTGACTGACCCCTGAACTTCAACAGCTTTTGGAGAGGGAGGAATTGCAATTTCTTTTAATTTTTGAGCGGAGAGTACGTATCTAATTTCTCTTTTCTTTCTCCTAACCAACACTGTAGGAGTGTGTGGCTCCTTCGCCTTCTTGGATGGTATGACACACCTCTTGGATTTGAATTCCTCGTAGCTTTAGAGATAGCCTTTACTTTTTCAAAGATTTTATCCTATCTGTCCTTGCACTCATTGCATTCGTAATGAGAACACGAGGGTGAAGAGGGGTGAGAGGGACCGGTGTAAGGGCGAAAATGGGTGTTTTTAAACATATTTATTCTTTCTTGAGTATCAACATGCTCATCATCATGAGTGGTAGCAGCATCAGAATGCCTTCCACCAACACGAACAACTCCACCAGAAGAAGCACCCGGATCTGCCTTAGTAATAGGTTGGTCATGAAGAGCCTCAACATTAGGCTGACCTTGCCTAACTGCTCTTCTTATGGCTGTTGCTCCAGCCAATTCCTTTTTTATTAACTCCACTATTGGGTCTGCAATAGTATCAACATGACCTAGAGTAATATAAGAAGTCATCACCGGCTCCTTCTCAGTAGGCACGATCTATGGATGCACAACCTATTAAAAAGAAAAAAAAGACAGATGCATTTAAATCATATAATATAATAATTTTCACAGTTAGGCTACATTTAAAAAAAAGACCCATTTGTTGCATAGTTTGCAGTATATTGTTAAAATTTGTTTGAGTCTGGTTTAGAGAAACAGAGCAACACATGGATAATCTGATGCAAAATACCAATCATCCGTTGCAACAGCTGCACAAGACGGGTAATCTTTTATATAATAGATGATCTGTATATCACAACAGATGAATGATATGTTATCAGATTAAACATCTGTTGCATAATTTGCAGTAAATGGTTAATCTTTTAGGAGTCGGGTTTAGAGAACCAAAGCCACAGATGGATAATATGATGCAAGATATACCCCGTCATAATAGACGTCCTATCTGGTGCATCAGGTATAACATCTCATGCACCAGATATAACATCTGTTCAATATCTTTCTTATCTTTGAGTAGAATTATTTTACTTGAAGAAGACGTACTGCATCATCCGGAGGGTTAAAGAGATCAGCCTCCTTAATATTGGTGTTGCTCTTTGCATATAACCACCTAAATATCCTTGGATGAGAAATCTCATTCAGGTAATCCATTAGCTGCTTTCAGAGGGGAGGAATGACTTCAAATGCCCAAGCCTAAAAAGTGTAAACAGAAAGTAAGCAAAAAAAATCATAATAACTATATTCAATATTAATTAATGGATGAGTAAAATTAGTGATTAATTTTACCACAAAAGCCCAACGAAATCCGTATAATGTGGTCATCCCTGAGGATAGCTTTGTTAGTAAATATTGGATAGTTAAGTAGAAGCTGTCATATCTCCAGGGATAATTGTTGAATTTATCAAAATCCTCAGCACTCGCCAACAAATTATCTTCTAGGACCTTGCTAATGTCTCTTGCCAATATAACCAAATGGGCAAACCAAACTAAGCACAACTGCTCCCTGTACTGCTCTGGTATAGTTTTATTCTCGAAATCTGTTAACAAATTCGATGCTTTGTAGCCATATCGAGCAATGTCAAACAACCCATCTATTTTTTCCTTGTATTTTCTTGCCTTGGATTTTTTGAGGGGTGGTGGTCCTTTTGGATGATGGCATCTCTGGCCCATCACTATGGCAAACTCTTTCAAGCCAAAGCAAACAGGCCTGCCACAATAGTTGATCCAGAATTCATCCATCTTCTTTTTGCGCCCCTCCTCCGAATCTTTATCATCCCTCGTGTACTTGATTCTGCACTTGAGAAGACCATATACCATCGTCATAGCAAAACGGATATGGGCATAGGGGTCCTCATGCATCTCAAGAAAGCATTCAAAGCAGCTCTTCTTAAAAAGTCCGCCTATGTTTTCATTCTTCATAATTTTCATAAAATGTTCAAAATTTTTCCCCATCTGACATTTAAGTACAATTTGACCAGTTAGTTGTTCTCTTTCTGGGTCATTTATCAGCATCTCAACTTCAAACCTGTCAATACTAAAAGTTTTGATAGGATCTTGCTGGGATGTCGATATTAACTCACACCCCGTCGGTGATCCATTATCATCATGTTGTTAATCATCCTCTTTCTCTTTTTGACTCTCCAATTCCTCCTCTTTCTCACTTTCATTTTCCTCATTACTATCTATGGACCCTTGTCCACCTTCCTCAATGTTGTTTTCAGATCTCTCCTCAGCTTCACTTTTCCCTGACTGAGATTGTTCAGGAAGCTCCTTCGAATCCCTCTGTACTGTAGCTTTTTTTTTGAGTGGTCAGACGTTGATCCACTTTCACTTTTTTTTTCTTTTGGGAGACATGTTTTACATATAGACAAATAAAAATAAAAATTACATTACAGTTGATGTATGCATAGATTTTAAAAAATACATTACAAACACCATGAATATCGATACACCACCAACCACCACCGCAAACACCACTGACCAATGCCAACAAACAAACAAACACCATGAATACCGACACCACCACAAACACCACCAACCAATTCCACCACTGGTGCCACCACGATGGCGACGACGACGACGACGACCACCACTACCACCACCATCACCACCATCCAACTATACCACGATAGTCAATGAAACATTACAATGGAAACTAGGGATTTCTAGAGTTTTTTCCTATATTTTACCATCAAAACTCAAAATTGTAAACCCATTCTCGAAGATAATACAACTAAAAGTTTTATTTTTTCATCATTAACTTAAAATCCCTTATTGTTTAGAAAAAAACAAAAAACAAATATAGATCTCTTCTCGAACTCTGTTTCCTATGAAGACAAAGAAAACGACTGATACAAGCAAAAATAATGTCGAAAATAACACCTATGTGGTTGGAAATGAGAATAAAAATGATCTGTTATGGAGGGTTGAGAAAATTTGTTGAGTAGTTATTATCTGTACTATATTGTTGAGTGAGAATGAGAGAGAAAGAGCCTAACCTCGAGATTTGAACTGATGAAACATTTTGTATGGGTTGATTTGTATTTTGGAAAAGAATGACAAGTAGTTTTGAAAATGTTAATTTGGTCCGAAATGATCTTAATTATTTTTAAAATCATAAAATATATGCGTAATTTTTAAAATCATATAAAAAAAATTGAAGTTATAGTTGATCGAGTACTCTAGGAGGTGACCCTGTGAAAACTCACCCCTGGTCCTAGATTAATCAATTTAGGAGTCTAACATATGAACTCAATTGAAATTGTAAAAAACAAATGTTCAACATGTTGCGTCAGATTTCTCATCTGTTGTAAATTATCAATCAGATTAGGTAACAACAGATTATGAATCTGATATAAATTATTAAACAAATTAACTCATCTGTTGCGACAGATTATCCATCTGTTATAAATTATCAAATAGATTATCATATGTCACAATAGATTACCCATATGTTGTAAATTATCAAATAGGCACTGCCATCTATTGTGGCTGACCCTATGAGAACTCACCCCTAGTCCTAGATTAATCGATAGTTGACCTTATGAGAATTCACCCCTAGTCCCAGATTATTCAATCAAGGTATTAGTACCCTAGTCCTAGATTAATAAATTAAGGTATTAGTCTAACATATGAGGTAGTAAGAATCGGTTCGGCTCAAACTGATCGATCGTCGACTCTGGTCGGGAGAAACGTAGTACCATTTCATCATGCAATTGACAAAAGACTCACTTGAAGTTGTAGTTGACCCTATGAGAACTCACATTCAATTAAGGTATTAGTCAAACATATGAACTCAATTGAATTATATATAAATAAATGTTCAACCTGTTGCAACAGATGCCTTTTCTGTTGGATCAAATCAAATAGATATGTAATCTGTTGCAATATATTACACATCTGTTGTAAACTATCAAATAGATTAAGCCATTTGATGTAACAGATCATGAATCTATTGTAAAATATCAAACATATTAAGTCATCTGCTGCAATAGATTACTCATCTATTGTAAATTATCAAATGAATTAAGTCATATGTTGCAATAGATTACCCATCTGTTGTAAATTATCAAATAGGCGCTGTCATCTATTGTAGTTGAAATTATGAGAACTCACCCCTAGTCCTAGATCAATCAATTAAGGTATTAGTCTAATATATGAGGTAGTAAGAATCGGTTCGGCTCAGAGTGATCGATCGCCGACTCAGGTCGGGAGGAACACAGTACCGTCTCATCATGCAATTGACAAAAGACTCAATTAAAGTTGTAGTTGACCCTATATTCAATTAGGGTATTAGTACCCTAGTCCTAGATTAATCAATTAAGGTATTAGTCTAATATATGAGGTAGTAAGAATTGGTTCGACTCAGAGTTATTGATCGACGACTCTAGTCAAGAGGAATGCAGTACTGTCTCATCATGCAATTGCCAAAAGACTCAATTAAAGTTCTAGTTGACGTTATGAGAACTCACCCCTAGTTCCAGATTATCCAATCAAGGTATTAGTACCCTAGTCATAGATTAATCAATTAAGATATTAGTCTAACATATGAGGTAGTAAGAATCGGCTCGGCTCAGAGTAATTGATCGATGACTCTAGTCGAAGGAATACAGTACCGTCTCATCATGAAATTGTCAAAAGACTCAATTAATGTTGTATTTGACCCTATGAGAATTCACATTCAATTAAGGTTTTAGTCTAACATATGAACTCAATTGAAATTATATATAAACAAATGTTCAACCTGTTGCAACATATGTCTTTTTTGTTGGATCAAATCAAACAGATTAGGTAATATGTTGAAATATATTACGCATCTGTTGTAAACTATCAAACAGATTACGTTATTTGTTGTGACAGATCACGAATCTATTGTAAACTATCAAGCAGATTAAGTCATCTGTTGCACTTAAATATTTTTTGATCTTTTTTTATAAAGCAATTTAGTTATTTCCTGTCTAAGATAAAATAGTTAAAATACTAAGGCGGTAAAAAATATTACTCGGTACAACTTTGATAACTCAAAAATCTCCTGAGTGAGTAGTCTTATCTGGTCTTTCCAATGTCACCGTCTCCTCGTGCCCCTCAAAAGTTATTAATGAATATTTAAAACCTCCCATATCTAGAACTCTCTCTTCTTCAGCCATAAAGTAGTCTAGACTAGACTCAACTCATAACTCTTCTTTATTCTTTATTCTCAATTATCTTTGTTGTTTCTTTTTTTTCCTCTCTTTTCTCTCTTCTTTCGGATGAGGATCCTTTGGGACGGATACAAGAAAATACATTTTTCTCTCTTTGATATCAATTATCTGTTACTATCAATGATTACCCATTACCAGTTGCTATTTATTGAGAAAATTGAAGGAAATGTTACTTTTAAGTCTTGAATGAACGAACCGTTGTTTTTATTAAAATATGTGAAAAAAGTCATCTATTTGGAGAACTTAAAAAGTCTTGTTATCAGTATAATTTTTTTATGTCTTTTGGTTGGTACTTTGGTGGTGCTGTTGTTGGGGGTGGTGGTTGTGTTGGAATATGTGATATTTGTGTTGTGGATGGTGTTGGAACATATGGTGTTGTTTTGTTTGTTTCTTTGTTGTTGATGCTGTTGTTGGTGGTGTTGCAATAGTTTTATCAACTGTTGCAACTGATGAATTAGCTATTGGAACAGACAGAGCAATTTTTTAAAGAAATCAAACCAGTAGCAAGGCTGGTTTGATTTATTCCAATAGATGACCCATCTGTTGCAACATGTCATCCATCCTTTGCAAATGATGCCTCATCGGTTGAACAAATGGGTAGTCTGTTGCATCATATTGGTCATATGTTGATTCACTCAATTTTGTGTTACCCTTTTGTAATGTTCTTTTTGTTCCTTTCTTGTTTGATATCAAATGTATTTCTCTTATTTGCAGACAAAAGGAAGTGGAATTGGATTCATTTTTTTTCGGCCAACATTAAAGGCTAGAGTAAAGATGGGTTCGAAGAAATAAGTTACTTGCAGATGGAACCACTTCATATGTGGGAGGTATGTATTACTGATCAACCTATCATGAAAACACACATCCAGTATAATGATTTTGTGAATGTTTGTTCTTACCTATTAGGCATTAATTCTTTAAATAAGATATGGAATTTTACAGTTAAGATTGTTAGGTTTGAATTGGTAAGGCTGAGGGACCAAGACGATGGTGTCAATATCCCATTACAATTTAATGATGGTTTATGCTCATATTTTTGTGTCAAGTTTGGGGAAGGGTTCAAGTTTTTGGTGGCAGTGTAAATATCCAATAGTGATTGGACTGGTTTTAATGGCACAATGGACTTCTTGAAAGGCCTCCGAAGACTCGCAATGCAGCAAACAACGATAGAACTAATAGAAATTCCCTTGGTTTAAATTTATATGGATGGGTTATTGGAGGAGACTATTATACAACAGAAGGTGTTTGGGAGAAAACCTGTGCAGGAAGGGGGAGGTTGAGAAGGCCATATACCATCTTAGTACTTGTTTAAGAGGATACATAGGGTCAGAAGAAAAGTGTAGCGAAATTAGCTTATAAAATTAACATGAAAAATGAAAAAACTAGATGAGATGCGAATGTGAAAGTGTATCCAAAAATGAAAATCCATCAGTCATTGAAGAAAAAGAAGAATGGTCAAGAGGAATTGACCCTGTGTGTCCTCTTAAACAAGTACTAAGATGATATATGGCCTTCTCAACCTCCCTCTTCCTGCACAGGTTTTCTCTCAAAACCTTCTACTGTATAATAGTCTCCTCCACCAATCCATCCATATAAATTTGGACCAGCGGAATTTCTATTGGTTCTATCATTTTTTGCTGCATTGCGAGGCTTCGTAGGCCTTTCAAGAAGTCCATTATGCCATTAAAATCTGTCCAATCACTATTGGATATTTACACTGCTGCCAAAAATTTGAACCCTTCCCCAAACACAAAAACATGTGCATGAATCGTGTTATTAAATTGTAACGGGGTATCGACACCACTATCTTGGAACCCTTTGGCCTTATCAGTTCGCACCTATCAAGCTAAACTATACAATTCAGGATCTGATCAGTGTCTAATCATCGGTAAAAGACTATATTCACAAAATCATTGCACTTTATGTGTCTTCACTGTAGCCTGATCAATAATATACATAACTTGCAAGCATGAAAATGGGATCCATTACACGCATCTTATTCTTTCTACGCTATTAGGACATGTCAGTGTTGTTTATTCATCTGGACGAATGTGATGACTATTAAAATAGAGGTGTGAAGAGTCGTGACTTTTTATCTTAACACATTCAAAACAGTTGATGAATCGAAATCTCCATCTGTTGGAACTGACGAATCAGCTGTTGGAAGAAATCAAAACATCTCCTCCAAACATATGGTCCATCTGTCGCAACAGATAATCTATATGTTGCAACAGATGGTAAATCTGTTGCGATAGACCTGACTTTTTTTTTTAATTAATCTGCACGCGTGTGATTACTTCTTTCTAAATATGTTTGTTTCAATTTAGTTTTTCTATTTATAAAATCAAGAGAATTTTATTATATTTTTTCAAGATTACCCCTATTAAATGACTACATAAAGTATATTATTCACATTTATACTTTTTAATCATAATTAATAAGGCCAATTTGGTAAAACAATCACCTAATTTATATTTTTATTAATTGGCATGCCAAGCCCATGGGGCCCAACTAATACGTAACAGAGGGACTATTAAAAAAAGGTGAAGACTTTTTATCTCACACATTCAAAACAACTAATGAATCGAATACTCCATCTGTTGAAACTGAAACTAATGAATTAGTTGTCAGAAGATATTAAAACATCTCCTCCAACTTATACATACTGTCCATCTGTTGCAACTGATAATACATAAGTTGCATCAGATGTCTTATTTGTTGCATAGACAAACCATCTATTGCAATAGATGGTAAATATGTTTTGACAGCCGTCTGTTGCACATTCAATCCATTCATCTGTTGTAATAGATGGTAAATCTGTTAAAAATGCTGGATGATCTGTTGCAACAGCTCAATAATAACGGCTTTTATCGAGTCTCAAACCGCTATGAAAAGGTAAGAAGTAATTAGTGTAAAAGAAAAAGTTGCGACTTTTCACAGAAAATAAAATGCCACCAGTTTGAATATAATTAATACAATGGAGCTGAACAGTCCTGCCTTTTGGCCTGACATGTCCAGATTATATTATAGGTCCCTCAATCTTCATTCAACTCTATTTATTTCTTGCATTTTTCCTTTCGTGTGACATCTTCAACCACTTCTCTTCAAAGAGCATATTCCTTTCTCGTTGAGTTAATTTTTTTTTGGCATAAATTAATCAGTTGGTCGTATATGTTGTATTACATTGTGAACATTTTTCTTTACATTTGTCAATTCATGCGTGTTTTAGATATGACTGATCCTTTTTCGGACATTACTATTCTACGCGACACAGTGCGGGAACTTCAAAGGCAGATTAATGACCTGCAGAGCGAGTTGGTCGTTGTGAGAGCGACAATGTTCAGAGAGATGCAGAGGCTGATGAGAGCCCTGCTGCTAGGAGTTGATTGGCCGGATGTCATTAATGATGATGATAATAATAATAATTAGAATGTGTTTTTTCTTTTAGCGTATGTATTTTAATTTTTCTATATTGGATCTATACCTAATGTATTTTATTTTTCATTTAATGAAAAATTTTCTTTTAGTCAGACTTTGGCATTTTAATTCTTATTCAATTTTCTTCTAATCTAATACATGTTAACATGTCGATGGTTGGAGGCAATGTTGAATCCAGTAGCACTAGCAATTTTGGCATTTGAGTTCTTTCAACAGTTGGAACCGATTGGTCATCTGTTGGGTTTCAACAGATTATCCATCTGTTTCGATAGATTTTCATCTGTTGGAGGAAAGCATTCCAGTTATTTGTGCAACTATTGATAATAATTGTGGTCTACTGTATTATTTAGTTCATGTTTTGCCTCATTTTATTGATGCACAAGTTATTTAAAAAAAGACATTTTATATATAATAAATGATAGCATTAGCTTTATAACAATGAGTTAAATATATAAAGTCCATAACAAATAAACAAACAACAACACAAGTTTCTGCAATTACAACGATCATGGTGGATTATGATTCGGGCATGTAGTTCTTTTGTGGACAGCATACTTACATATGGAGCATTTGTTTCTTCTTGGTGAAAATGATTCTCCAACTCCATGCCTTCTTTTATATGGCTTTCTTCCCGGTTTGATAGTGCTCGGGTCAATATATGGAGGAGGTATTAATCTCGCCATAAGCTCTACTGGAACAATCCAAGATTCTTCGGGAGGCACCGGAGTAATATGCCCACTATATGCCATTTTATATTTTTCCACCGAATAATATTGAGAAGAGTGCTCGTAAACTTCAGGTCCATATTTATGGCCGTATTGAGCTCGAAGGGCTGACATAGCATGTGGACAAGGTATTTTGTCCAAGTCAAAAACTCTACACGTACAAGATTTTATTTGAAGATCGACCGTGGTAGCATCAGCATGACCGGTGATACGGAATTTTTAATCTGCTATTTTATGAGAGAATAAACTATTCCCCAAACTGATGTTCGTTGATATTTTCTTTTTGATTTCAAGAACAAATCGAGTTCTTTTTTCTGGGCACTTGAACGGCACACGCCTTTCATTAAAAAAATGCTATATTTCTTGCTTATTTTTTCAAACATAGACTTGATGGGAAATTCTCTTTCATCGCCAAACAATGAATTCACCGATTCAGCTATGTTTGATGCAATAATATTGTACCTATAGAAAAGAATCACTTAGTATGACATCAAACTATACTTGTAAATAAAAAAAGACATTAAATTCATAAGAATGTACCTATTTGCTGGACAGAATGCTTGGCTCCATCTCTCGAAACCAACACGTGCAAGAAATTCTGCTACCTTGGGATTCACATCCACTATTTGATTGAAATGGTCTAAAAACTCCTCTCTACTATATGCTTTAGCTGCTTTATAAAAAAGGGTGATGACCCTTTCATTGTGATAGTTATTTCGAATGTTCTCTCTAAGATGCCTAATGCAACAACCAAAGTAAGCTGAAGTGAAGAAAAGTGAACCCATCTTTGGAATACTTGGATGCCTATCCGATAAAAAACACAACTCTTCGGTATCTTCGACGCTATGTTGCAGTTGTTCAAAAAAAAATCCATAAGAGGCATCACATTCCTTTTCTACTACATAAAAAGCGATAGGAAAGATGTGGTTCTCCGTATCCTGCACCACCGCCACTAGAAAAACTCCATTATACCTGCTCCTCAAGAAGGTACTGTTGACGGATATGCCTTTTCTCAAATGTCGAAAACTTTGAATCCAAGCACCATAGAATACAAAAAAGCACTTGAACCTTTCATTTTCATCCAGATGCAATGCCATCTTACTTTCGGGATTTGTGGACTCAATCATGTAACGGTAAGTATCTAAGACTTCATACCCATACTCGAGTGGTCCCCGAACCAGGTCCTTGGCAATCTCCATGGCCGTATATACCTTTCAATAACTAACCAGGACAACCAAATCCGTAAGGAGTTGATTATCCATAAGCCTTGTTGAAGGGACTTTGCCATCGGGGAAACTACTCCTGAAATATTCACCAAGGACCTTTGCTGTGGCATGAGGATTTTGGCCCGAGATGTGCTTCGAACCACATGTGTGATACTTTTCATGTTTATAAATGACGAATCTGTCAGAACTTGCATACTTCACCACTCTCAACCACCACTTACAATTCAAATTAGCACATTTGAAGAAAAAGACACTGCTCAAATTAATCACCTTCTTTATTCTGAAATATTTTTTCACGCAAGAAATAAACAAAGTGTTAGATAGTTCATTCTTGTCCTTGAATGACATTCCAATAAAAAAGCCGGTCCCATTGTCTTGAAGATTTCTAGATTGTTTTGATTGAGAAAAACTGCACTTCGTATTGGTCGTATCAACAGGCGTAGGTGTTTGATCCTCATCTGGAATATTCATGTCTAGATCATCCAACCTATCATCAAAGAAGTCTTCTTTTTCTTCTTTTTCTTTTTCTTTTTCTTTTTCTTCTTTTTCTTCTTCTTCTTCTTCTTCTTCTTCTTCTTCTTCTACGTTCTGATTCTCATTCTCTCTCATCTTTTCGACCATGTACACCCTTAACACCAGCCTGGTTGAATCACTTAGATAAGAATGCAACCGATCCTGATCGGTTATCTTGAAAGGCAGTACCCTTTGATTTTCAAAGGAGCTGTGGATGTGGCTGATGGCGAATTCTTCCGGTTGACAATTCAGTCCACAAAAGTTGATGATTAAGTTCACAAAATCACCATACAAAACATCACTTTGGACTGTCATAGCTATCGTCTCTAGCATTTCACCCTTCTTCCAATGCCATACATATCGATTGCTCTTCTCGACCCAATGACCATGACAATCCACCCCTATTGTTATTAATCCCTCCATTAGTGGTAGTTAAATAAAGTTATTTGTTAAAAAAAGTTGATAATGATTTCATAATGCCATGAATGAATCCCAACAGATGTGTCATCTGTTACAACAGGTAAGTGATGAATCGCAATAGATTCTTACCTGTTGGGATTCACGTTACGGGTCTGAATATCTGTTGTAATAGATGAATTGCCTATTGGAATTGATGTTATAACTAAATCACCTTTGAAGCTGATTCCAACAGATGAGTGACAGTTGAAATAAATAATTAACCTATTGCTACAGATGACTTATCTGATGCAACAGGTTATTAATCTATTGTAACCTATATTGGAATCGTGTTCAGGTTCTGTTGCAATAGGTAACTAATCTATTGTAACATATATATCAAATGTTGCAACAAATGAGGCATCTGTTTAAACATGAATCCAACATATCAGTCTTTCTTTGAAATAAATGTTTCATCTATCGCAACAGATGATTTATCTGTTTAAACAGATGGATTTTATGTTGGATTCATAATTGGGTTCTATCCATTGTTGGAAAATAACAGCACAATAACAGTTACCCAGATGACAAATTCAACTAAAAATCTTAATTTGACTTACCATCGTCTCCTATGAAGTAATGCCAAAGAGGAAAGTGACGTTAGAAACAAAATTTAACTTAAGAAATTAGTCAAATAGCAACAGTAGTGGTAAAAACAACAACAACAAATGGTCAACAAGAACAAGATGAAGATGATAATGAAGTAGAAGATGATGATAATGAAGCAGAAGATGATGAATGAAGCAGCAACAACAATGAACAACAAAAATTGCTAGGAGAGAGAAATCAACAAAGGTAAGAAGAGAGAGAAAGACGTCCTTTTTTCCCTCAATTTTCTGTTATATAGGCTAACATTTGGATCAAAGTATAAATTTTAAAACTTGTGGGTTATTTTCAAACTTCCCTAACTTTCTTAATCCATAATAAAGTAATTGTCACCTCCACCTAATAATTAAGACTTGTGTCACCTACACCTTATTTTAAAACTCTTTTGTCACCTGTGGCCCAACCTCCCATGTAACTTAGAGTTTAATTAAACATAATGTACATAGGTTATATATTAAATTTTTTTCTCTTAGAATAAAACTCATCATTTTGCTTTTTCCTTTAAAATTCATATTCAATTTTTTTTAGATGAATTGTGAAAATGTTTGACTTAAATTTTAAATTACAACAACTTCTAACAGATTAAATTATTTTAGAATCTTTTTCTAATCTATTTTTCATTTATTTTGTTATGCATAACAAAGTTTATCTATTCAAATTTTTATATTTTAATATAAGAGAGAAGAAAACTTAATGACTTACATGTGTAACACAAAATATAATCTAATTCAAGGTCAAATTTAAAAAAAGTAAAGTAATTAAATTACAATAACTAAAACGTACATGGAAGATGGGGGGGGGGGGGGGGGGGGGGTAGAGAGGTAATTTAAACAACTTTTGAGAAGATAATGAAGAAATCATAGTACACATATTACTATTTATAAAATTTTGCACAGAAGAGACGGAGAGACAGTAGAATAAAAATGCAAATTATTTTTGACAACCTGAAATCTTTAAATTGTAAAAATATAATTAGAAAAATATGAAACACAAAAACTTTTTTGTAATTACATGATTATTTTTACTCATATACACTTGATTTTGGATAGGGGAGGGGGGAAGGGGGAGGGGGGAGAGGCTATTAACAATCCACCATCTTTAAATTATGAATAATATTATAAAAAAATATGAAACATAATTTTTCTTTACGATTAGATGCTTGTTTTTCCATTTAAATTTAGTTAGTAGTGGAGGGATTGGGTGTGGGTGAGGGTGGAGGCGTGTGAGAGAAAGGGGGTAGAAAACATTTATATTTTTTTACAAAAATTGATTGGGGGTGTGTGGGTATGGGAGAGTTAGGTAGAAAAATATTTTATTTTATTTTCTCATTTTATTGAGAAATCAGATGATAGATGATTTCTTTTAAAAAGATAATATAGTTTAACAAGTTCGAACAAGACATTTGTCATGACCCAAAAACGAGGGTCATGATGACACTTGTCACGGCGTACCTTGACAAGTAAGCCTATCACCCAAACTGATATAAAAAGAGAAAAGATAAAAATACCCCAAGGTAGGGCTTATAAAATAAAGCTGAACTATACAAGTAATCATAACAATGCGGAAAGGACTATCCAAAATACCAATCATGCCCAAAACCAGGTGTCAATAGTGTAAGAACTACTAATACAATCCAAGAGTCAAATACATCGGAAAAAAACTGCAAAGGAATAATAAGTGTCTCCGAATACTAATAAAGACATAACTACTATGGAAAGATAGAGGTGCACTTCGGATGCATGAATGTCCAACTGCTACCTTAGAATCTCCAACAATTGCCCTAGTCAATCAAACTGAGGTGCACTTGAGCTAGGACCTGTACCAAAAGGGGCAGTAGGCATGAGTACGATCCACTTGTACTCAGTCCCACAACGGTAGCCCACACCATTTGCACTATCAGTTCTAATGTATATCATATATATTACCATAATATACTAAGATATAGAACACACGTATACATTATATAACATATAAATAGAACAAGAGAGAATATGTAGATACCAGATCATCAAATACAAGTAAATGTAGGTAAGACATATACATAGATGACAAGTCAATATGGCAATACAACACAACATAAACACAATAAAGTAAGTGCAATGTATATGATGATGATAACGAGATCGTCGCACAACCTTTAGGATCGTCACACAATCCCCGTATATACCTACAGAGCTAAAGCTTCCCGACGTAGGACCCATGGGGATTTGTCAACCCGTATATAATCCAAATATCTCATATATGTTTATCAGCACATCTCTCAGAAAAGGTTTTATAAGGTGTTACAATATCTCCTCCCTGGCACATCCCTCGAGGAGGGTTTTAAAAAGGTGCAGCCAGTGTTTCTCAGATGATGCTATGGTGGTACCAATGTTTTATGAATGAGTATGATATGAGGATGTAATGCTCATAACTAATCACAATGAGTATTTTTACAACCAACCACAATGATATTTTTCCACAACCATGTGAGCTAATATCCACTAATTATTTCAGTTTCATCCATGAATTTTCACATGTCTCATATGCCAAATAAAGTATGAATATAATCATAATACAAAAATGGTACTATATTAAGTATCTTAACAACACAATATAATTATTCACATGTATTCAAGGCTATTAATATCACATAGGACCCCACACTATCACACATATCACATAATAACTCAATTTCGACAGTCACATTACATATAGGCCCCCACACAGGCACAACACATAAATAGCCATTTTTCATGATTATTTTTCACCCTTAACATGCATTTTGTATCATCATTTACTATCCAACCCTGTGTGAAAGAGCTAAGCCATAACCTACCTCGAAAGTCAAAACCAATCCGCTACACTTGAACCCATGAGCTTACTTTTCATGAATAATTCTGAACTTCACTAAAAATATCAAATATGAAATTTACACGTCAAAACAAAACCAATGACACCCATATTGATTACTTTTGATTCGGGGTCAAAACAGATTCCCAAAATGAGTTTCTGAAAAAGTAGGACAAAATCAAAACTTTACTTCAAAAATATGTTTTCCATATTTTTAGGAACCTACAGCTGAAAATCCAAGTTAAATCCAGTAAAAAACGAGGTTCAAATCGAATAAAAACTATTTTTGAGCTTTACGGGGTAAAATCTTTGAAATTCGGGTTAAAATCAAGAATCAGAGTTGTTTTGAAAGATAAATTGATGAAAAACTAGTAATTATAAGATAAAAATATTACTCAAGTGAAAAGAAGTAAAATTGGGATTTAAAATCAAGCCATAAGATTTTTTGAGATTTTGAGAAATTAATCTAGAAATTACTAAGAAAAGGGATAATTTCTTACCTTAAATCCGTAATAAAATCAAGAAATGGATGTTAATCTAGCTTCCCAAGTTCCCTTAAGTTTTACTTTTAAGCTCCCACACTATTTTAGGGTTTAATTCTCAATAGACAAGATGAAAAGTGAAGAAAAACGGGCCCAAAATTGGTTTAATGGTGCAGCAAAAATCTGCACAAGCAATTAAAAGAGAAAAAAACTGCAGTTTTTTATTTTAAAGTCCACTCCGGACTTCGACGGGATGTCCGAAATACGTTCAGAGTTCGATACATGCAAACAAAATGTGCAACTATACTAAATTTGATGTTACGGATGCGATGGCGGTATCTGATTTTGAAAAAATTTTTATTTTCACAAAGTTGACCTCCGAAACCCGAAATTATAATTTTTTAAATCGAGGGTCGAAATGAGATTTAAAAGCCGTAAAATCATACCAAATATGCTAACACCCTAAAATTAATATTTTGGATCTACTGGCGAAGTCAGATTTTCCATCCGTGATCATTTCGATCAAATGTGGGTTCCACATCCATATTTTAAAATTTTCAACTTTCCGACCTATAGGTCAAAATGAGCCGGGTGCACCAGGACCCGAACGAAAGGTCTATCCAGCCTAAAATCGATATTTCGGAGCTGCTGGCACCACTTATTTGTTGAAAATGCTTAAGTATCGGTGACTTTAAAAGTGAATTAGTTTCGTTGGTGCCTTTGTTTGTTGGAAAAGTTATGTTGCAAATGGAATGTTTAAACTCAATATTGAAAATGAAAATATTTCTGCTTATTTGTAGACTGAATCCTTACTTTCAGTATGTCATATTTTGAATAGAATTACTTCCAGGAATCATGATGCATGTCCATATGAACTTGTGAGTCCATCTTTTGGACTCTGAGTATGGAGGGGTAATTGCTTAAGAAGTGGTCAAACCAATTCTTGGTGCTGTGATGAAAGAGACATTGGCTTTAGATCCCATTCTTATATATATTAAGGATGAAGTGGAACAATAATAGGTTATGTCCTTCGAGATCGGTGGAGATGGTATCTTGAAGTATCAAGGTAGTTTGTGTGTTCTCATTGTTGATGGGTTACGAGGGAGAACTTTGACTGAGGCTCATGAGTCTAGGTATATAGTTCATTCAGGTTTGACAAAGATGTACCATGACCTCAAGGAAATCTATTACTGAAGCAATGTAAAGAAGGATGTGACAAATTTTATGGCCAAGTATATGGTTTGTCAACAAGTAAAGGTTGAACACTTGAGGCCTGAAGGGATGTCTCAAGAGATAAAATTGCATGTAGGGAAGTGAGAGATAATCAATATGGATTTCATTATGGGTTTTCCGCAGTCTCATAGTCAATATGGTTCGATTTGGGTCATTGCGGATAGGATGACTAAGTCTGCTCACTTTTTTCCTATGAGGACTTACTACTCTAGAGAGGAGTATACTAAGTTGTTCATTAATAAGATAGTAAAATTACATGGAGCACTAGTGTCTATCATTTTGGATCAATCTACGCATATTTTTCTTTCACTTTTGGCATTTATTTAAGAAAGGTTTGGGGACAAAGGTTATCCTTAGCATCTTTTTCCACCCTTAAACGGATGGACAATCAGAATAGACTATTTAAACATTGAAAGATATGCTAAGGGCTTGTGCGATTGACTGTAAGAAAAGTTGCGTTAATCAGTTGCCTCTTCTTGATTATGCATATAATTATCATTTGAGTTTTTAGATGGCTCCTTTTTAGGCTCTTTATGGTAGGAGGAGTAGGTCTCCTATTGGGTGGTTTGAGGTTTATGAGACTATATTTTTTGGTCTCAACATGGTTCACCTATTCAAAAAAGGTAAGGTTATTAGGGATAGTTCTAGACTTCCCAAAGTCACTAAAAGTCCTATGCGGATGAGAGACGAACGAAGTTGGATTTTACGGTTATGATTGGGTGTTATTGAAAGTTTTTCCTATGATGGGAGCGATGTAGTTTGGGAAGAAAAGGAAGCTTATTACCCGTTATGTTGGTCCATGTCGGATTTTTATGAAAGTTGGAGTGTTGCCTATGAATTAGAGTTGCCTGCAAGTTTGGGTTTCATTCATCCGGTTTTCCATGTGTCAATGTTGAAAAAGTGTGTGGGTGATCTTTCTTTGATAGCCCTTATGGAGGACGTTGGTATTTCGGATTCCTTGTCTTATGAGGAAGTCTCAATTGAGATTTTTAATAGGAAAGATCTTCGATTGAGGACTAAGGATGTCACTTCTATAAAGGTTCTTTGTAAGAATCAAAAGGTGGAGGAAGCTACATGGGAAGCTGAAGAGGATATGAAGGACAAGTATCCATTTTTGTTCTTTGGGTTGGATGATCATGCGTAAGGTATGTGTTTCTCTTATTCTAATTACTTTTCTGGTGTTCATGGTTTTGTGGTTATTTTTAATCTTTTATTCGTGCAATAGAGTTCCTTAACTCCTCATTCGAGGATGAATAATCCTAGAGGTTATGGTAATTTAATACCCCAGGGTTTTAACTCTGAATTTATCTCTATAATGGCACCTACTACTCAAGGTACAAGCCAGACAACTAGTCATGAAGACTGAACACGAGTCGTACAGAGCTAATCATGGTCTAACCAGTAAGGTTTCCCTAGTTTTTTTCATGGTCATGATTGGGATCATACGAGTCATAAGGTAATATCATGAGTGTTGATGAGGAACTCATGACCTTAACAGTGATATGGCCCAAGGTTATTGTCTTGATAATGACTAGACTCCGCAAGTCATAGGGTAAGGTCACGACTCGTAAGGTGGGACTTGTGAACGAACCAGTATAGAGGCCCTGAATTTCTTCCCAAGCTACGAGTCTCAGTGATGAATCATGATCAGTGCCCATAAGCCACGATGTAACCCGTAGTCACTAGCGACATTTTTTTCTGCATTTTAATTAGGTAAACTTTGGTTATTTCCTTTCATCCCCAATTATAACCCATGACTGTAAATCACCCTAGGGGTCCCATTCTTATCATTTTAACAAGTCAAATACACTCTCTTCTCTCTCAAATTCCCAAGTCAAGAACAAATCTAGGGTTTCTAAGGGTTCATAATCTAGGGCTCAAAGTGTGGTTTCTTCAAAAAATTCTTGGTGTTTTAAGGCATGTATCTTTTCCCTAACATGGATTCTTATAAAAATATGCATTTCATCATAATTTAAGAGGATTTAATTGTGGGTTTTGAATGATGGGTTGAGGGTTTTGAATGATTGTTACTTTGTTGGTTTTCCCATGAATTACGTGCACTTAATTTTGCTTTATGAATGGATTTTTAAGCTTATTAGGGTGCATGGCCATGGTGAATGGGATAAGAGTCATGGATACGCCCAATTTGATAAATTATGAGGGTCATGGATTCCCTCATCTTTATGGTTTCATGGTTCAGAATTAGCTTTAACCTTAACCCAGTTTTATAAAATTATATTTGAAACATGAATACATACATTATTTAGCATATTTTTTAAAAATTATTCATTGCATAAAAGGTTAATGGAACATAAATGTTTTTTGAAAGGCCTTGGAGGCCATGGATTGATTTTAAATTGGAACTTGGGAGTCAAATGGGGGTCATATATTCCCCCAACTTAGACAGGTGGATGGGGATCGTGATTCCCCCAACTTTCATGGATTAGCATGCAACCGTAATTTGTATACCATTACAAAACTATCAATGCCTTAATAAATGGCTCATTTGTTAAATGGATGGGTTTATGTGCAAGTGTTTTAATTGGGATTAAAAGGGATTAAGTAGCTCTCCTTGGAAGGTAGAGATCCCGAGGGGACCAATGCTGGATACCACATTTGCCAATGTGGGGGTCTTTATGACCTTGTCTACATAACACTATATATATATACACATAACTTGGATTGGTGTGGGGTCATAAATTCCCTGACCTTTCCTTGGACATCTCTAGTTTGTGCAGTAAACACACACGGGGGCCTTTTCTATGTGGGGAGATAGACCCATATAGACTATGGGTATTTTTAGGACAGTTAGAGCTACACAGTCTAGGATAGTGGTTTTAAATCTCATGCTTAAACCTGGCACCCTATCCTAGTATCTTTTATGTGTATATATACATATATATATATATATATATATTTATGCTTGTATGTAAACATGTTCATTGAGTTTTGACTTGCTCTTAAACTAGCATTATTTTATCTCTACCCTAGAGGATTTACAAAGTTGGGGAAGTGGTATTGTTGTTCTAAACTGATACCCATGTATACATTGTATTATCTTTGCTTTAATTATTTTCTTAATGGGTGCACACGTTAGGATCCCCCCTAGATTATTGTTACTTACTTAAAAAGAGGAGTAGTGACTAGTAAAAGATAATGATAACAATAATTTAGAGTTTAATTGTCATTCCATGATACTCAGTTTTATCTAAGTAAGATGGTTAGATTTTATCTAATAACTAGAGACTCAAAAGGTAATAGTTAACTGGGATCAAGATAAGGGTTAGTAAGCCGACATCCTGAGACTCAAAATGTAAAGGGTGAAATTCTTCTGCTTGTCCAAAAGATTGTAAAAGGTACATAACTTATCGATTCTCATGCAACGTATCGGGTTGGTTCAACAAAGCACGATAAGCTTATAAAGTTGAGAAGCCGGGGGGAACACAATCCCAGTGTTCACCTACGACTAATTACAAACTAAGTTGATACTAGTTACTTGATTAATATTACTACATAAGTCCCTCCCCCTATTTACTTTTCCTGTTCTACCCGTTGACTATAACTACTAAGAGCCATGATTCCATGTATTCCCTTGGGATTCGACCCTAACCTATGTTGGTTTACTATATTTGACATTGATCATATTATCTTCTAAGAGGAGGTGTATCTTGGACTTCATCAAGACTTTAACCCTTTTCTACACTTTATTGATGATTTAGTCCCAAAGTTTACCCCAAGTAATAGATTTATAGACTTACACTCTTTTAGCCTTGATTTAAGTATGTGCATTATTTTTTTTTATATATATATGGTACTGGATAAAGTAGGTGATAATGATGATCAATAGAAATCCTAGATTGGGACCAAGTTAATGTATATGAGTACTCTCAGACCTGCTGGGGTCCTTGTTTATCCGTGAGCTGTCTTGCCAGAGAAGAGAGGTCATCGTAGGTCCTGCTTTTACAAGTCATCAAGTTTCAGGAGGTGTATACACTGGGTTTTATTAGGGTACTTTGATCGATTATAGTCGTATGGATTATACTTTGCATTCATCCTTTCATATGCACTGTCTATCATAGTATCTGCCTATATCTATCAGCCTTATTTAGGGTTACATGAGTATAGGTGATGAGTGTTGTTTATTATTTATTGTGTGTTGATTTGACATTTTTGTTAGGGGTATCAATTTAGGTAATATTTGTCTAGGTTATTGGATTATGGTATTCTATTATTATGGTTAGTTTTTGATAGGTTGATTGTGGGTCTGGTATAGAGATTTAGGGTATAATTCTAATTTCTTTCTCTTGCGGTTATATTATTAGGGCTAATTATCTACTTTTTAAACATATGGGTCAGGGACCCTGATTATGTTAGTACTATTTCCTACTATGATTAGGTGGCCTTAAGATGTTAGTATGACTACTTTAGGGTGTACCATTCAATTTACCTTATTTATGTGTGTATATATATATATATATATGCTATTATGTTATTATTGTATATCTCTCCCTTTCTTCATTTATTCACGTTGTATATCCATTCCTTGGCCTTGCATACTACTACATATCATACTTCTGCTATTTATTTGTATATTGGTCTCCGATATACGGTCTAGTGCTTAGGTGCTTGAGTATGGCTAAAATAGGATAGTTTATCCTTATTGCCTCCTTAGCTATATCATATTAGTTTCTTGGATATTTTGGTATAGTGTATATTTCTTCTTGCATGTAATTTTTATTTGCAATATTTTGAAGCTCAGTCGGCAATTTCCTACTAATAATGTTTTTGGTAGTCATATTACACTTTTGAAACTTGCATATTATAGTATGAGTTCTTGCTTTTATTGTGTGCATTGTGTGGTGCAGTTGTGGTCGGTGACTTAGGGTGAGATCCTTGTGTTTGGAGTATTGCTATTCTTCCTCTTATGTGTAAGACTAATCTCTATGTTGTATCTATAGATGGGTTGTACCAGTATATTAATTTATTCCTTTATTTTTAATCTTACTATTACATTGGAAGCTCTAGTATTTATTCCACCAAGTTTTAGGAATATCTTATATATATTAGTATTTTCTATTGGTAGTCCATTACTAGTAGTTCTAGACTACTGGTGGGTTATAGTAGGTGGTATCATGTCCTGAAAAATTATATTTTGAAAAATTGGTATCAGACCCTAGGTTTACTAGTGTGTTGGTACAAGAGAAAGTGTCTAGTAGAGTCCTGTAGATTAGTGCAGGAATGTCTATAACCTATTTTTAGGAGGCTATAGGGCTTTATTGGGAAATTCTGCTCTTGACTCTGTCGTGTGTCCATATTTCTATGAGCCTCAAGTACGTTCTTTGACTCTATTTTATCCTACATGGATGATGTGAAGTTGTTGATAGATGCGGATGGTACTTTGCCACTAATTTGTAAAGCTTTAGTACAACATCAGACCAGGGAGTTAGGGATGGATGTTGAAGATCTACACCATTATTTAGAGCATTTAGTGGCATCTCAGACTCCTATTGAGCTTATAAGTGCTTCAGCTTTTTGATATTCAATATTGAGGATCTCGAGTCTTTGTAGATACCTCACAGTCAGGGATAAATTTTTGTTCTTTGAGCAGTTTTAGGCTAGATTTGGTTTTGTTGGTGCTCAGTAAGGTTCTTTGTCGGTTCTAGAGTCAATAATTTGGTTTCATTGCCTATGTCTGAGTTTGAGATTCTAGGTTTTTCCTTCTGGTAGGCTGATATTCTACTTTTGGTTTCCTTTCTCTATGTATGTAGCCTATTTTTGAGGTTGACTAGTTTGGGGTTTGTTGTTTTGATTTTACTAGTGCATAGGCAGATAGAGGTTTAAATGTTGATATTGACATGCCTGAATTTTCCATTCAGATTTGTTGGGTCTGTCTCCTGGTTATAGCTTGATCTTTATATTTGTGTGGAGTTGGGTACTCCATTCTTGTTGCAATATGGTTCTTGTTATAAGTGAAGTTAGAAAGTTGGAGATAGGTAATCCTTCCTGTAACCATTTCCTAAGTTAATGAATTGGGCATTCATTTTTTAGATGAGGTATTAGAGTTATTCGGTTTGGGCTAAGGTTGCACTTCTTTAAGTTGTGAGATTTATGGATATTGCTAGTAGGTTTGTAGCTTTGGTGAGTTCTTGGGTATGCTTTGCAGTTCGTGTCCTCCAAAAGATATAAAGTTGATTGCTCCTTCCGGCCGGTGATTTATCCTGCATTGTTATTTTTTCTTTAGCCATGTTTTAGTTTCTACTCCAGCATGATTCGTAAGATATGTTTGATTTGGATAATAAGGTTGATTTGGGTATTTTTCCTTTGATCAGACTCGTTAGTTGTGTTTTTGATTTTACTCCTAAGAATGGCGATAAGTATGTTATATTGGAATTTGGAGTTGGTTGCATGAGTTATGCCTTAGTTTGCCTTTAGCTTGGATGATTTCTTGCTCGGTTATTCTTGTATCATTGTGTCATGTTTTGGATTGGTATGCATCAGCCTTCCTTGGTTAAGTTAGAGACCAGTTGGTGATTGTGGTTGAGTTTTGTTTGTTTAAGAAGGTATGGGAGAAAGTTGGTTGAAAATGGATACCCATGGAAAAATCCCTTGGAAGTGTTGTCTCTTCTTAGAGGTTATCTAAGGAGTTGTCCTTGGAGCATGTGGAACCAGTACCTCATCCCTTTAGTTTATGTGCTTCTTTTATCCATTGACTTTTGCGGATGAAAGTCCTTTTAGTAGTAGATATTGTAATGACCCTCTAGGTTGTTTTTTTTTTTGTTTGTGTGCATTTCTGGCATTTCGAGCCTTCCTAGTTGCTACAATCTAGTTATCACAACAAAATTGACATACCTAGTGGATTCCCACATAGTGGGGTCTGGGGAGGGTAAAAAGTAAGCAGTTCATACAACTACCTCTAAACAAGTAGAGAGGCTATTTTCGATAGACCCCCGGCTAGGATAAATGACAGAAGACAAAATCAAAATAAAACATGAATCAGGATGTAATAATGTGATAATGTAATACAACCACACAGTAGTACCCTACACGATCAAATAGGGTGGACAACCCTCATAACAATCTTCTGACAACTAATAGACAGGCTACCCCAAAGCAATCCTATTTATAAGCTACGCCCCACCCACCATCACTAGACGTCGAACCCAATTTGCGTCTTCCACAACTTTGTATCTAGGATTATGTCCACCATAAATTGTAACTGATCCATATCATGTATAATCACCTCCCTACAGTATTTATTCAGCCTACCCCTACCCCGCCTAAAACCATCTAAAGCTAACATTTCATACTTATGAACTGGGGCATCAGTATCCCTTCTCATCACATGCCCAAACTATCTCAACCTCACTTCTCGCAACTTTCCCTCCTCCAAATACATCCCCACCTTCACCCGAATAGTATCATTCCCAACCCTGTCTTCCCTAGTAAGCCCACACATCCACCGTGACATAATTATTTTCACCACCTTCAACTTCTAGATGTGAGAATTCTTAATCGGCCAATACTCCACTCCATATATCATGGCCGAATGGATAGACACTCTATATAATTTACCTTTAATCTTGGAAGATACCTTCTTATTTGTCATGACTTGAGACTACCCCCTAATCGTAAAACGGTGCTTAGAACCAAAAGTGATCGTAATCTAACCCATGAACTGGCATGATACTTGAACATTTGAATTAAATTATATAAAATAGCTAACTTTTTGGTACGGAAACATATTCATGACATAATCTTGATAAATATAATTCTTATAAACTTTACAACATGATAAAACTGAAGAGAGAACTAAAATTTACATTTCATGACAATGACTGACACAATATAAAGCCTCTAGTATATGAACTTTAGATAGCTGGGACATTCGTCCAACTACCACTAATCAACACATATGAATAAATACAATACAATACATGAACTACAACTAATTGGAGTCTCTGAATAGGATAACTCATCACTTACTGGTTGGAAGCTGGAATTGTCTAATTCTTATGTGTAGGCTACAACTGGTACCTATATTATGAGACAATGTAGCACATATACATTTATGTGGCTCAGTACTTTGGAATATACTAAGTGGGGGTGAATGCAATACGTAAAACTGATTACATATATAATCATAAAACATGTATGCTAAGTGCAAGTAGACTCACCAAGAGACTGAAATAAACTGAAAAATGAAGTATCTTAAAACATGAGTAACAAACATGATCTGATAAGCTGGTGAATCACTACACTTAGTTTCTTAAATATATAATTTTGTTGAATAAGTAGAACTGAAGCTCAGAAGCAGTAGAACATGAATACTGTATGTACATATCATGTAAAGTTGAACATGTTGTAAAACTATACTGAGGATCATGTATGAATTATGGGTCTAAAACTAAGGGATGGAAACTGACATAAGTCGAGGATTTGAATATACCGATGTACTGAGAAGAAATGCATCAACATACAAATCCAAACATGATATGTACTGGGCTTATCTAAGTAAAGTCTTAACTTATGTCTATATACTAAGTAGCTGATATCTTAATACGAACTAAATGATTTATGAACATTGAATAGTTGATGATTTAATACTGCATTACTTTCATTTGAATACTAATCAACTAACATATGACTACTGATTAGCTGATATCTTTATAGTGATTAACTGATATCTGAATACTTATCATATAATACTGAACTGTACTTAGACTAAATAACTAGACTAAAACTGTGAGATGTATCACATAATTGATATGCCCTAATCGAAGCTAATTGGGGTCCAACCTATAACCCTAGTTGGAAAGGTGTCAGTACCATTCCACAGGTACTAACACTGGTTGTGTGGATCCACTAAACTAGTGTCTTGAAGTACTAAAGAGTCACCCTCTACTGGTAGGTGCCCTCATAAGATCTGTGTCAACCCTCAATTGGAAGGTAGATATCTGAAACCTACGCTGGCTATATAGTTCTATAACTCAGGGATTTCTACTAAGGGTCACACTATCTACTCGCAGGTGAGCCCCAATCCCATAGTTCGCTCGGTGCTTAGTTCTACTCTCTGCTGAACTGACACTGGTACTGAACTGAACTAAGTTTAACCGAACATTATTTATGATAACTGATAGTGCTCATCATGATCATAAATATCTGAGTAAATAATAAGACTCATGGTTTCAATGAATTATTACTTAAAAGATCTTAAAAGTAAGTAAAAACATAGGTATCGGCTATTCATAACCTGCCAATACTGAATAATAGAAATCACAATATCAACACTTAAAACTGTAGGATGGGAATCATAGTTGAAAGACTCAAAACATGAACATTCTACCAAACATGTGAGAATCATGAAATTGAACATGGGAATGTGTAAAACATGACCAATCAACATTATTACACAACTAAATTCATAAATTGGGGGTTTAACATGAAATTCACTTGAATACTACATGAGAAAATTAAACTTGAAGCATGAGATAACATAACTATCCATGAGTCATACTCGGACATGAATTGAGTTCAAATCACTATGGAAAACATAAAATAAACCCATATTGAACATATGCATCCTCAATATAATAGAATACTTATTTTTTTAAATAAAAGAAAGGTTTTTGGTCTCCATGGGTAAAAAGGACCCATGAATGAACTCCCATATAGCTTAACTAGATGAATTCTTGCAATTGAAGCTTGAATCCTTGAAGAAAAACTTTAATTTGGAGTTTGGATACTTGAATTCATGGAGAGAAAGTGTAATATTTCGTTCTTGGGTAGAGGAGGGTTTCGACGTGAGAAATTTTAAGGAAGATGGGCAAATAATGCCCTTTTGGGTGTTATAATTGGTGCCTTGGACGTTTAGGGTTGAGAGGAAAGGCCCAAAGTGCCCCTTGACCATTAAGAAGCTGAAATGGAGGTTTAATAAGCTCCAGGTCGCATCCCATATAACTTGGAGAGAGAAACACGTCGCGCCCCACATTGCTTGAAGAGAGCGGCGTGCTGCGGCCAAATCGTAGACCCTTACTACCTTTCACGAAAAAGGTGGTAACGTTTTCCTCGGGTATTGGATTAAGAAGAAATTGGTATAGTTGGAAATATAACTCAATTATCTATTATTTGGTGGGTCTTTAGCCAAAAAATTCTACGTATATAAAAAGTTATATCTGTTCAAAGTAGACCCTTGTAGAATCGAATACAAAGATTTGGCCGAATCAAAGGGTTTTAGCTCAACTTTATTCTACGTGATTCCTAGGAACAATTTCACCTTGAAATCACTTCACAAACTAGGTTAATGATTATGACACCTGTATTCACATACAAATCATGTGATTAAATTTTACACATGTAGGAATGACAGTTCAAAGTCTAGCCTAAAAATATAGGGTATTACATTATCTCCCCCTCGAAATCATTAGTTTTCGAATGATGGATAGGAACTTGTTTAATACTTAGAAGTATGGAATAATGAACACATAATATGTCAGGAAATGAAGGATATAGCTGAGCTGAAGCATTGTTACTTTATCTTGAAACTAATTTCCTGAGCTAACTTGACTTTACTTACTATAAGGAGCTGATTCATGTCGAGAGTTTAGAAATTGCTTGAAGGGTTGATGATACAATCATGCCCATAGAGCGGAGAGTTGATAAATTATGATAGCACGAATCATGAGATAATGAGACTAAGATTGTACTAGAGATACTACACTAATTAAGCTAAAATACATAGAAAACTAAGGTCATTCACTGAACACTTTTGAACTGAATCGTGACTATATCGCTGTATTTGAAATAGAATGCATAAACTGAGCTTAATTCATAACTTTATGGATGTGAATAAATTACCTCATGGAATAGCAATACTCATGAGGCTTCGGATAGTATGACTAGATTGAATAAAGAAAAACCATAGGAACTTGTCGGTCTATCTGTTAAACTGAGTTGTTGGCTATATAGACTGAATTATACTGGAAGCTTATGCTTAACTAAAATATTATGAATAAGATATCTGAGGAAGGAATCTTAATATGGCTATAACTCTATAACATGGAACGTGGGCTATGAAACATAAACAGGGATACCACCACTATGCATTAAGTAAGGCAACTTCTAACGCTCAAGCATAGCCCTAAGTCTGAGTTGAACTACATACCATCACTATGTTCAAGCCTTACTCGAAATTACCAGGTACTACATATAAAACCATAACACTAGTCTTAACTATTAGTTCCATACCCCATGCATTTTCACAACTTCATATCGCAAGACTAACTCTTCTTACCCTTTTAATAAAAAAATTCAACCTTCTTACCAGGAATTCACAAGAACACAATGCACCCATCCATTTATATACCAAGATGACATTCAAGCCTATCATTATAACCATATATGAACTTCTAGGAAAACAACCATAAAAACATCTTTCTCATATTCTTTAAACCCCTTGCAAAACAATTTTCTTGCATTATTCTTAAGAAGACATGCATGGAATACTCAACTAACCATGACATATATCAAAAGTTCTAGCTCAATCACCCTTCATGATTATAGCCTGAGATACAATAGGCATGTAAAATTTTTCCCCAATATGATACATTTACTCTCTCCCATCTAAAAAATTACTCATCACCACTATCAATACATAAAGAGAGGTCACTGAAAGGTTAGAACATGATGACCTGAAACATGAAAGAATAATATGCATAATTTTGACCCTTAACTAGGCCTGAGGAATGAAGTATCAAAAGCGTGAATTAATTAAATAGATCAAAGCTGAGGACATACATGACATGATCTGAATTTCACTAATCATTAAGAGTGTAACATGAGTACCTAGAACTAGACATACTGTAAAACATGAGTACCTGAGTCATGAGCTGTATGACCTGAATTTGGAGTTCATAAATTCATGGAATATGATTCGTGCAGCTGAGTGAACTAGAACTCCTCATACAAGGATCTAGAAGCGTACATGATTCTATAGAATATGAATGAATATGAGCTATGATCATAGGGCTAACTTTTAAGGTATAAGTAGATATCGTGATGAATGAAGTACAAAACCTTGCACTCAGATAATAATGGGTCGGGCATCTTCCTCCCTTATTAATGTTCTATAATACACTCGCATCACTACTAGAATCTGAGAGCTTGACTTAGTTATTTGCTCTATCATCTCCCCTTTGATTAAAGCCATCACTCTAAATCGGTGGACCTCTTTACTAACTTTAAACTTAACTACAACTATTTTACTCGAGTTTGAGATATAATAATACACATATATACTAAACTCACCTTGAAAGACTACACCTGAAAGTGTATAAACCACTTTTAGTACTTTCTTCTGAGATACAATTCTTAGCTTTTTATAGTACCACTAGTCATCATATAATAACTTAAACACTACCTAACTTAGAATATTTATGAGAATTACCATACCATGAGAATTACCATTACACCAACATGCCCTACATCAACTACATATAATTTCAAATCAACATACTTAAATTCTTGCATGCACTATTTCAAGCCTGCTGGTTCACCTTTCATACAACTAGCCTCAACGGAAACATAATCTGCTAAATCCAGATAAACCCTATCCCACTGTACTACTGTTAATCTTCTGGGTTCGTGCTTCTAACTCTAGATCATATGCTATCATAAGATTTTGAGAAGGGATCTGAGGGCATATCTGACTTTGACTTAGTGCACAATTTTCATAAACATGAATAAAGTCCTTCATACTTTAGGACATAAAAGCACTGATGGGAAGCTTTCGGGCCTATATACAATCCTATAACTATTTGTGGGAAATGTCTAAGAGAAATCTATCTGTAGGGATTTAAGCATCATTTTTCCTGTTGCCTTGAACATAAGGTATAGTTTCATGACTCTGACTGACTCTTTATGAAGACTCTACTATACTGACTATAGATAGCTGGGACATGCCTTCAATACCACTAATCAATACATATGAATAAATACAATACAGTACATAAACTACAACTGACTAGATTCCCCAAAATTAGAGAACTCATCACCTGCTCACTGGAAGCTACAACTGTTTGATTCTGATGTGTAGGCTAAAACTAGTACCTACATTATGAGAGAATGTAGCACATAGACATATATATGGATCAGTACTTTGAAACATACTAAGTAAGTGGGTATGAATGCAATACGTAAAACTGATTATATATATAATCTTAAAACATGTATGCTACGTACAAGTAGACTCAACAAGAGACTAAAATACACTAAAAGCTGAAGTATCTTAAAACATGAGTAACAAACATGATCTAATATGGTGGTGAATCACTACATTTAGTTTCTTAAATCTTTAATTTTGTAAAAGTAGAAATAAAGTTGGGAAGTGGTAGAACATGAATACTCTTTGCATATCTCATGTAAAGCTAAATATGTTGTAAAACTATATTGTGGATCATGTATGAATTATTGGTCTAAAACTAAGGGATGGAAACTGACACAATTCAAGGATCTGAATTTACCGATGTACTGAGAAGAAATGCGTGAACATACAAAATGAAACATAACATGTACTGGCTGATTGAATAACTGTATAAATGATGCTAGTGTGACTGACTGATTAAAATCTAAGTACAGAGATAGCTAATGTCTATATACTGAGTAGCTAGTATTTGAATACGGACTAACTAATTTACAAACACTGAATAACTGATGATTGAATACTGAATAACTGTCATATAAATACTGATCAACTAATATTTGTATACTGATTAATTGGTATCTATATACTGATTAACTGGTATCTGTATACTGATTAATTGATATCTGAATACTGATTATGTAATACTGAACTATACTTAGTCTGAATAACTGGACTAAAACTATAGGAGGTATAAAGTGATCGACATGCCCAAATTTGAGCTAATCATTGTCCAACCCATCACCACAATTTGAAGGGTGCCAGTATCGTGCCATAAGTACTAACACTGGTTATGTATATCCGCTAAACTAGTATCACGAAGGACTAAGGAGTCACCCTCTACTAGAAGGTTCCCTCATGAGATCTTTGTCAACCCTTAATTGGCAGGTTGACTGTCATAACCTAAGACTACCCCTAGTCGTAACACGGTGCTTAGAACCACAAGTGATCCCAAGATAACCTATGAGTTAGCATACTGCTTGAGAAATGGATTCAATATATTAAATAGCTAGTTCTGCTATGAAAAAACATAATCATAATGAAATCTGAATAAGTATGTAACTGATAAGAATTTACAATTTAATAAAACTGAGGAAAGAACTCAAATTACATGACTGACTTTGACTAGCATCTGCGAAGCCTCTACTATAATGACTATAGGTAGCTGGGACATGCCTCTAACTACCACTAATCAATACATATGGAAAATGAAAAATAAAGTACATGATCCACAACTTTCTGAAGTTCTCAAAATAGGAGAACTTTTCACCTATAGGCTAAAAGTTGCAAACTGTCTATCCCTTGTGTAAGAGATACATATGGTACCTACATTATGAAGGATGTAGCCGCAAACACATGTATATGGTCAGTATGTTGAAATATACTGAGTGTATGGAGACATGCACTAAATAGTGGAAATATTTATAACATGATGTAAAACTAAGAATTTATGTAATTTGCTGAAAAATATACACTTAGAACATGGCTATGCGTGAAAATGATAAATAATAGAGAATTTATAAATCATGAGCTAAAGATAATTATGTAAGATATAAGGCGGTAGAAACATAAATGTTGTAAGCTATTCTATCATGGGGTTAAATATGTTGTAGAGGTTGTACTGAAGATTACGTATAAATACTAGGTCTACAACTAAGTGGTGAGAACTGATTGAACTCATGGATCTAAATATGCAAACATACTATGCATGAATGAATAAACTTACAAAACTAACATAACATGTATTAAGTAGATGTAATTACTGAATGTCTGGTGTTTGTGTGACCAAACAATTGAAATTTGAGAAAAGGGATAACTAACATTGATATGTTGAGTAGTGGATATATGAATATTGATCATGTAAGATTGAGTTGTACTTAGTCTGAATAACTGGACTAAAATTGTGGGGTACTATGTATATGAGATAAGGAATATCTGAAAAACATGAGATAACTAAGCATGAACGCATGAAAACTGTAATATTTGAGATTGGAAGACTAATTGTATATCTGTTATGTCATTGAAACAATCTGAAATCTGAAAGACTGAAAGCTGTATAACTGAATATTTGAAAGTCTGTATGCTTAGTCAAGTAAACCTAAACTTAACAGACACTGAATATTGTACTGAGACTATGGGAGCTATCATGTAACTGACATGAAACATGTGATCTATCATGGAGTCCAATGTCTGACCCACGTTGGGGAGGGCTGTTCTATCCTTGCCATCCGAATAGAACCTAAAGTGCAGTGATCACTAACTGATGTCCTGAAGGACTAAGGAGTCACCCTGTACTGGCTAGTTCTCTCATGATATATGTCTTAACCCTATACTAAATGGAAGACATTTCAAACTAATACTAGCTACGTAGTTCTATAACTCAGGGATTGCTACTAAGGGTCACACCCTATACTGCAGGAATGCTCCCATCCCTGGGTTCTCCCGGAGATAAATGCTACTCCCAAATGAATGACACTACAATACTAAATGGTGCATGCGCTGTTAATGGATAATCTCATGTCATGGTATTTAGAAAACAACAGTGCATATAGATTGAAGTAATAATAAACATATAAACTGATAGTTCTCAACATGATCATGGTGTTCTGAATATGATAATAATACCATGGTCTGACTGACTTATTACCTAAAAATTAGAAATATGTTTAAACACATAGGTATTAGGTTTTCATAACCCACCAATACTGAATGACCATAAAGCACGATATCAATACTTAAAATGTAGTATGGAAATCATAGTTCAAAGACCAAAAACATGAACACTCTACCAAACATGTGAGAATCATGAACTTGAACATGGGAATGCTTTAAATATGAGGAAATATCATGATTACATGACTAAAATCATAAATTAGGGATTTAACGTGGAAGTCACTTGAAATAGGACATGGGAAACTTAAATTCATAGCATGGTGAAATCAAATCTTGCATGGGATCATACATGGGACGAATTGAATTTAAATCACCATGAAATTCAATCTTTCTTGAACATACAAAATACCATAATGCTAGAAAATTCATTATTTTATTGAAAGAAAAAGGTTTTTGGGCTCCATGGGTTAAAGGGGTCCTATGGATGAACTCCCACATACCTTAAACTTCTTAACTTAGAAAAAAAATACCATTCTTGAAGCTTTCTTGAAGATTCTTGAACTTGGGGAAACTTGGAGTCTTGATTTCTTGAGGAAAAAGAATTGAATTATTCTTGGGGAAAGGGAATGGTTTTCTTGGGAGGAAAATTGGAAAAGAAGGGCAAAATTATGCCTTAACTGATGCCCACATCGTGTTATAAATGATTAGTTTGAGGGGGTAAAAGACCCAATTTCCCCTCAATCATTTAAATAGGAAAATACTAGATGTAACTATGTCACAGCGACACGGTCTTATCGCAATGACTTACTGGTTGTGACGAAAATGATCATAACTTTTTGTTCAGGTATCGGATTAAGGCAAAATTTGTATCGTTTGAAATCTAACTAAATTATCTACAATTTTGTGGGTCTTGAGCTGAAAAATTCCACCTATATCAAAAGTATACGTGTTAAAAGTAGACCATTGTAAAATTAACTACCAAACTTTGATGAATCAAAGTCTCTTAGCTCAACTTTGTTCTAAGTAATTCGTATGAATGTTTTTCACCTCGAAAGAACTTCACACACTAGTATAAGGATCATGACACAGGTATTAACATACAAATAATGGGATTAAATTTCAAACATGTAGGAACATCGCTTCAAAGTCTAGCCCAAAATCTGGGGTATTACATTATCTCCCCCTTTGAGTCATTCATCCTCAAATGAGACTAGTTAGACTGCGAGTAATAAGAAAACTGAGATCATATTCTGAACATGCATAACTTGGAACATGACTGCATAACTGAGTCTGAGCATGAAACATTAAATGAACTGATTTCATGAATACATGCAATGACATGAGAATGGTTATAAGGCTGAGATAAAAATGAGAGAGTCAACTTATGAGTAACCATTACTTCAAGTTAGATCTTGTTTTGTGAATAAAAGATGAAAGGTTTAGGAAATAAATAATTGGGTTATTACAATACATTTCCCCCTTGGTATATTTTATCCCCCAAATGATACTGACTTGGCTGAAATACTAAGAAAAGACTAAGATGATGCACGGGACACTTACGAACTGAATTACATGTGAATATTTGGAATCTAAAACTAATGCATGATGCATGAATTGAGTTGAATTCATAATTTTCTTAGATATGAATACCTTACCTCATAGAGTGGCCATATTCATGAAACTCCAGGTAGTAAAACTAGATAGAAAAAATGGAAAATCATAGAAACTTGTCTATTTGACTGCTAAACTAAATTGTTGTTTATACGAACTGAATTATACTAAAATCTTACACTCAACTAGAGTATTTATTCAACACTCTTTCAATGAAGTTCGAATAACAATAAGGAGCAAAGAAATTAGGCATGATTTGAATAAGATATATGAGTAAGAAATCTAAATATGGCTATCACTCTATAACATAGAACATAGACACATAAAACATAAGCTAGGATAGAATTACTAGGCCTTACTCAATGCAAATGCTAACCTTTATGCTTAGCCTCGCTCCTTAAATACTCATATGGGTACATATAACTACTCCAGATAAGGTTCGGGTTAAGCTACATAATCCTACCATGTTCAAGCCTAACTCAAAATCACAATGTACTACACATAACACCGTAACACTAGTATGTACCATGAAAACAAGAAACACTTACTCTCTCTTATCTAAACAATTGCTCACCATCACTATCTTGACCTAAAGAGAGTTCACTGAAAGGTTAGAACTGGAGGACTTAAAGCATGAAAGAATAATATACATAACTTGGACACTTAACTGAGGCCTGAGGAATAGAGTATCCATAATATTGATTTATTACCGAGATCAAAACTGAGGATATACATGACATAATCTGAATTTCACTAGTCATTAAGAGTATACCATGAGTTTTATGATCTGAGCATATTGTAGAGCATGAGTACATAAGTCCTGAGCTGCATGACCTGAGTTTAGAGTTCATAAATTTCGTTGAATATGATTCATACTGTTAAGTGAACTGGAACTCCTAATACTAGGAACTGGAAGAATATATGATTTTATGAAAAGTCTAGGAATATGAGCTATGATCATGGAACTGATATGTAAGGCATGTGTAGATATCATGATGAATGGAGTATAAAACTTTGCAATGATATAAGAATGGGTTGGACATCATCCTCCCTCACTGCTATTCTATAATATACTGGCACCACTAATAGAATCTGAGAGCCTGACTTGGTTACTTGTTCTATCATCTCCCCTTGGCTTTAACTCATTATTATAAGTATGTGGACCCCTTTAAAATCTCTAAACTGAACTGCAATCACTTTACTCTAGAGTCCAAGATATAACAATACACTTAAATAATAAACACTCCCTGAAAGACTACACCGAAAAATGTAAAACCTGCTGCTAGTATTTCCTTCTAGAACAAAAATTTTAACTTGTGATGCCCCTAATAGTCATCATATAATAGATTTAACACTTACTAACTTAGAATCTTCAAGAGTATCACCATACTCTGGGTCCACACCATCTAGAGATTCAACTCTTCTTTCTATTTGCTCAATCTTCAAAGATTCAAACTTAGATTCTAACAATTAACATGGATATTTCCAAATCAACTACATATAATTTTGAGTCAACAAACTTAATTTCTTGCATAGACTATTTCAAGCCTACTGATTCACCCTTCATACAACTAGATCCATGCATACATAATATGATAAATATAAATAAACACTATCCCTATTTTACATGCTGCTAAAATTTTAGGTTCATACTTCTAACTCCAGATCATATACTATCATAAAATTCTGAGGAAGGGTCTGAGATCATATCTGACTTAGGCTAAATGGATGATTTTCATAAGGATGAATGAAATATTACAAAATTTAGAATGTAAGGGAATAGAAAGGATGTTTTTGAGATTGCGTACAATCCCATAAGTTTATGTGGGAACTTTCTAAGAAAACTATATCTGTAAGAATTTAAGCTGTCTTTTTTTGTTGCCTTAAGAATAAGGCAGAGATGGCATAAATGGATTAACGTAAGAATTTGCATAAGTTCCTTAGAGAAAAATTCTACTGCATGATCTGGGACATGAAAGAAGGGAAACATTTCTTGAATTCCCCATAGCCTCTCGAAGGAAAGTATAAATGTCTTCATACCTTTCTGTAACTCTACTAGACACAGCTTTATAGACATCCTAGGGAAATTAAACTCTAGGCTCTGATACAAAGTTTGTCACGACTCGGGACTACCCCCTAGTCGTAACACGGTGCTTGGAACCATAAGTGATCTTAAGCTAACCCATGAGCTGGCATACTGCTTAAGCAGCTGATTTAATATATTAAATATCCAATTCATCTGTGGAAAAACATAATTATAATGAAATCTAAATAAGTATGTAACTGATAAAAAATTACAATACGATAAAACTGAAGAAAGAACTTAAATTACATGACTGAATCTGACTGACATCTATGAAGCCTCTACTATACTGACTATAGGTAGTTGGGATATGCCTCAAACTACCACTAATAAATATATATGGAAAAGGAAAAATAAAGTACATAATCCACTACTATTTGAAAGTTTAAAAATAGGAGAACTTTTTACCTTTTAGATGAAAGCAACAAACAATCTGACCCTGGTGTAAGAGCTATATATAGTACTGTAACACCCCAAATTAGGAAAGAGTCCCACATGGGCAAAACACAGGAGGAATGCTGGGTATATAAGTGAGAAAACCTTACTCCCTAGTGAAGCATTTTAAAGCCGTGAGGGCCTAGGCCCAGAGCGAATAATATCACTAGTGGGTTAGGCAGAGACAGGGGTATCTCGAGCTTGTGTAGTTCAGGATGCCCATCACGGCCAGGGCCTCGGGCTGGGTTGTGACAGAATGTTATCAGAGCCGCTTCTGTGTCATCCCTATCGATGTAGGCCAGAGTTCAAACTGAGTGTAGGCAAATCCCAATAAGGCAGGGCAAACCTTAGTCCTGAGTTTAGGCAAATCCCATTCAGTGGGGCAAACTTAAGCGAGGATGCTGAGCCCGTAAGGGGGTGTATGTAACACCCCAACTTAGGAAGGAGTCCCCATCGGCAAAACACAAGAGGGATGCTGGGTATATAAGTGAAAAAGCCTTACTCCCTAGTGATGCATTTTAAAGCCGTGCGGGCCTAGGCCCAGAGCAGACAATATCACTAGTGGGTTGGACAAAGACAGTGGTATCTCAGGCCTGTGTGGTTCAGGATGCCCATCGCGGCCAGGGCCTCGGGCCGGGTCGTGACAAGTACCTACATTATGAAGGATGTAGGCACAAACACATATATATGGTCAGTATGTTGGAATGCACTGAGTATATGGAGACATGCACTAAATCATGGAAATATTTCAAACATGCTGCAAAACTAAGGATATAAGTTATTTGCTTAAAATATTAACTTGGAGCATAGGTATACTTGAATACAGTAAGTCATAGAGAATTTATAAATCATGAGCTAAAAATAATTTTGTATACTTGGAGGTGATAGAAACATAAATATCGTAAGACATTCTGTTATGGAGCAAAATATTTTGTAGAGGCTGTACTGAGAATGATGTATGAATACTGGGTCTAAAACTATGTGGTGGGAACTGACTTAGCTCACGGTCTAAATATGAAAACATACAGTGCCTGAATGAATAAACTTACAAAACCAAAATAACCTGTATTAAGTAGATCTAATTAACTGAATAATTATTGTATGTGTTACTGAATAATTGAAATCTGACAAAAGGGATAACTAACATTGGTATGTTGAGTAAAGGATATATGACTATTGATCATGTAAAATTGAAATGTACTTAGTCTGAATAGCTGGACAAAATATGTTGGGTGCTGTGCATATGAGATAAGGACTAACTGAACAACATAAGATAACTAAGCATGAATGCATGAAAACTGTAATATCTGAGAATTCTAGAATAAGTGTATATTTGTTATGTCACTGAGACAATCTGAAATTTGAAAGACTGAAAGTTGTATAACTGAATATTTGAAAGTTTGTATGCTTAGTAAAGCAAACCTGAATTTAAGAAAAACTAAATATTGTACTGAGACTATGGAAGCTATCATGTAACCGACATAAACCGTGTGAGATATCATAGAGTCCAATGTCTGACCCAGGTTGAGGAGGGTTGTTCTATCCTTACCATTGAAATAAAAACGGAACTATAGTGATCACTAACTGATGTCCAGAAGGACTAAGGAGTCATCCTATACTGGCAGGTGCTCTCATGAGATATGTATCAAACCTAAACATCCAGGAAGACTTCTCAAACTTACGTTGGCTATGTAGTTCTGTAACTCAGGGATTGCTACTAAGGGTCACACCCTAAACTGGCAAAAATTCCTCCGTCCCTCAGTTCACTCAGTGCTAAATCCTATTCTTAACTGAATGACACTGGAATACTAACTTGTGTATACACTATTACTGATAAGCCCGTGTCATGTTATTTTGAGAAATAATGCATACAGATTCTAAAGTACTTGTACACATATAAATTGATAGTGCTCAACATGATCATGGTGTTCTGAATGTGATAATAAAGCCATAGGCTAACTAACTTGTTACTTGAAAATTGGAAATATATTATAACATATAAGCATCGAGTATTGATAACCCACCATCATAGAATAACCATAAAGCATGTTATCAACACTTAACAATGTAGTATAGGAACCATAGAATCATGGTTCAAAGACCCAAAACATGAACATTCCAGCAAACATGTGAGAATCATGAGCTTGAACATGGGAATGCTTTAAACATGAGAAAATCATATGATAACATTACTAAAATCATAAATTGGGGATTTAACATGGGAAGCCTAAATTCATAGCACGAGGAAATCAAATCTTGCATGGGATTGTACATGGGTTGGATTGAATTTAAATCACCAAGAAACATGAAATTCAATCTTTCTTGAACATACAAAATACCATAATGCTAGAAAATTCATTCTTTTATTGAAAGAAAAAGGTTTTTGGGCTCCATAGGTTAAAGGGGTCCTATGGATGAACTCCCACATACCTTAAACTTCTTAACTTAGGAAAAAAAATACCATTCTTGAAGCTTTCTCAAAGATTCTTGAACTTGGGGAAACTTGGAGTCTTGATTTCTTGAGGAAAAAGAATTGAATTTATTCTTGGGAAAGGGAATGGTTTTCTTGAGAGGAAAATTGGAGAAGAAGGGCAAAATTATATATTAACTGATGCCAAAATCATGTTATGAACAATTGGGTTGGGGGGGGGGGGGAAAGGACCCTATTTCCCCTCAATCATTCAAACAAAAAATACTGGATACAACTATATCACCACAATATGGTCTTATCACAGTGGCTTACTGGTTCTGACAAAAATGATCATAACTTTTTGCTCGGGTATCAGATTGAGGAGAAATTGGTATCGTTGGAAATCTAATTCAATTATCTACAATTTGGTGGGTTTTGAGCTAAAAAATTCCACCTATGTCAAAAGTTATACACGTTAAAAGTAGAACCTTGTACATTCTAATACAAAACTTGGACTAATCAAATGCTCTTAGCTCAACTTTGTTCTAAGTAATTTCTATGAATATTTTCACCTCAAAAGCACTTTACACACTAGTATAAGGATCATAAAGCATGTATTAACTTAAAAATCATGGGATTAAAGTTCACACACGTAGGAATGATGCTTTAAAGTCTAGCCCAAAAATATAGGGTGTTATATAGACATCTCAAACCTACATTGGTTACATAGTTCTGTACCTCAGGGATTGCTACTAAGGGTCACACCCTCTACTAGAAGGTGAGCCCACATCCCTGGATTTGCTCGATGCTAAATCCTACATCTAACTAAACTGACATTGGTACTAAACTAAACTAAGTTTAACTAAATATTATTCTGATAACTGATAGTGCTCATCATGATAATAAATATTCGAGTAAATAATAAGAATCATGGTTTCACTGAATTATTACTTGAAAGATTTGAAGCATAAGTAAAGACATAGGTATCAAGTATTCATAACCCGCCAGTACTTTATGACCATAAAGCACGATATCAACACTTAAACATATAGGAAGGGAATCATGGTTCAAATAGCCAAAACATGAACATTCCACCAAACATATGAGAATAATGAACTTGAACATGAGAATGTGTTAAATATGAGAAATCAATCTGATTATATGACTAAATTCATAAATTGGGGATTTAACATGAAATTCACTTGAATATGACATGGAAAATTGAAACTTGAAGCATGAGATAACATAACGATCCATGGAGTCATACTTTGAAATGAATTGAGTTCAAATTACTACCAAAAAACTAAAATAAACCCATCTTGAACATATGCATCTTTAATATAAAAGAAAACTCATCTTTTTAATTAAAAGAAAGGTTTTTGTGCTCCATGGGTGAAAGGGACCTGTGAATGAACTCCCATATACCTTAATTAGATGAATTCTTGCAATTAAATCTTGAATCCTTGAAGAAAAACTTGAATTTGGAGGTTGGATACTTGAATTTTTGGAGAGAAAGTTTAATGTTTATTTCATGGGAAGAGCAGGGTGTCTACATAAGATATTTTGTGGAAGATGGGCAAATAATACCCTTTTCATTGTTATAATTTGTGCCTTGGATATTGGGGCTTGAGAGGGAAAGACCAAAGTGCCCCTTGACCCTTAAGAAGTTGAAAAAGAAGGGCAATAAGATTGGTATCATGTCCCATATCGCGTGGAGAGAGCAGAGTGTCACGCCCCATATCGTGTGGAGAGATTGGCACACGACGGCCAAATCATAGACCCTTATTGCCTCTCACAAAAAGGACATACCATTTTGCATGAGTATCGAATTAAGGAGAAATTGGTATCATTGGAAAGATAATTATCTATCATTTGGTGGGTATTGAGATGAAAAAATCCACGTATATAAATAGTTATACACGTTAAAAGTAGACCCTTGTATAATTGAATACAAAGATGGACAAATTAAAGGCTCTTAGCTCAACTTTGTTCTAAGTGATTCCTATGAACAATTTTCACCTCAAAAGTACTTCACACACTAGTTTAATTATCATGACATATCTATTCACTTACAAATCATGGGATTAGTGTTTACACATATTGGAATGATGGTTTAAAGTCTAGCTAAAAAATGTAGGATGTTACATTATCACATAAAACTCCTGAGGCTAGCCTCCATTTCATCCACCCAACCTCAATATGGTGAGTGATGTCCTCATTAATCAATCTATTCCACTAAATTATAGAACTTAGATACTTAAAACTATCCCTTTTATAGTCAAACTTGGAATCCATCTTCACAACCACCTCGTTCTCCAGTGCAAGTCACTAAATTTATATTCCAAGTACTCCATCTTGGTACTACTCAACCTGAACCCTTTAGAATTTAGGGTTTGTCTCCAAATCCCCAACTTATTATTAACACCCCTCATCCCTGAGTCTCATTAATAAAAACTAAATCATCCGCAAAAGCATACAAAAAGGCACCTTACCTTGAATACACCACGTTAAAATATCGATCAACAAAGAAAATAAAAATAGGCTAAGGGTAGATCCCTGGTGCAACCCTGTCAAAATAGGAAAATAATTTGAATCTTCTCATGCCATCCTCACCTGAGTCTCTACTCCATCATACATGTCCTTAATTAATCTGATGTATGACACAGGGGCCCCTCTAGCCTTTAGGAATCTCAAAATGACCTCTCTAGGGATTTTATTGTGTGCCTTCTCCAGGCAATGATCACTATATGTCAGTACCTTTTCCTCTTCCTATACTGATCTACTAGTCTCTGCACGAGGTGAATTGCCTCTGTCGTCGAGCGACTAGGCATAAATCCCAACTGATTTTTAGAGATATACATGATCCTCCTCAACCTTCACTCAACCACCCTCTCCCAAATCTTTATAGTGTGTCACTATAGGATACAGTCCATTTATGACTTTCCAAAATTGTCTGTTCAGCTATAGGATAGTTTGTTTAAATTTTAGGCCCATTCTTTATTTTGGAGCATTTATTGTTTAGGATTTAAAGTTAGACAGAAACTCCTAGTATGTGAAATTGGATGGGAAATCTGACTGCACCATCATCTCTAAAACATTAATTTAGGCTTGGGGGAGCATTGGTTCAGGTGTCTCGAGGCTTCCAGACTCATTTTGGACTATTAGGCGGATTATATGAAAAATAAAATTATAGGTACGAGCCCTATATTTTAATCAAAATGACCTTGGATGAATGTTTTTATTATTCCTTGAGTATGGAGCATCGAATTTGGTATGGTAGCATAGTTCGTTAGCACATAATGCATTTTGAACAAACCCCAAGCACCCGATCAAAGTCTATTTTATACTTAAAAAAAATACATCAGGTTGCGAGTGCAACCGCTTAACCAATCATTTGACCGCTTAAGTGGTCTTCACTTAAGTGACATAGGGTCATTTTATTAACCTTATCCATCTGTAAAAATTCCACTTAAGCAATTATTTTTCGCTTAACTGAACATTACTTCATCACTCTAGGATCTGTTAAGCAATAATTGTGCCTACCATGCTAGATAACTTAAGCGGTTGTCACTAAAGAGATTGGGTGGCTGCTTAAGAGACACCGGGTGGATTTTATCCCCTTTTCACCACCTGATTTTCCATCATTTGTACACCAATTTGAGAACTCAACAAGAGGAAAATGTGGATATCCAAACCCTCTTTGGTTAATTCCCATTAATTTTCCTTACACTTTCCATCTAAATTCCTGGAAAATTCTTAGAAATTAGGTCTTAAATCACTAAATTTTAAGGTTTGGTTTGAGACGTAATTGAGCTCTGTTTGTGCTCAACTTTTGAGCATACATTTTTTGTCCTTCGAGCGACTTTATGATAGATTCAATTTTTGATTCCATTTGCAGGTCCTGCAGCCCTGTTCTTGATCTGAATATTGACCCGACCCTTAATATAGAAATATAAGTCTCGTTTTATTCCTAATGACATGTAGATTACTATTTTGGTACCATGATTTTATTTTGGGATTGTTGATCAAAAATGGACAATTTGTAGACAATTTAAGGAATTGTAGTTCAGCATCGAGGAAGGTTTTTGTCTACTCTTCTTTTTGAGATAGTGTGTTATATATTTTCCATGTTATATAGGAATTTTAGGATGTGATATTGGTTAGAATACCATGACTCAACCTAAATTATAAGTTTGAGAATTAGATGGGTGAATCGACCCTTAAGAGAAAATACTTGTTATACTTCTAGGTTCCTATTACCCTAGGTTGCTGGCATGTTAGAAATAGTTAAGGTGAATGAACCTTGGTATAAAGTGTACTACTTGAGTTAGTGGATTATGATGATTACCTGGATTATGATATGATTATATTTGTTGTATATTACTGGGGCCAAGGTTGTGATCATAATATTTGTTTAATTCTCAGTGAGTGAAATATCCTTGTAGAGTATGTGGTTTAGTTTATTAAAATTTAGAGGCTTATAATTGTATTGTTTGGATATTATTAATGGAATCTATAGATTTGGTACATTCATCCTCACTTAATGGTACAATTTGAACAAAAAATATAGTTATACTAGTGTTGTTCTAAAAAAAGGATTTATTCCACTATTCATACTAATATGAATTCTTTCATGATGAAATCGTTCAAATTTAATGAATAATTTATGAGCTTTTGAGATTAAAATGATGTTTTAGTGATTTGACCAAGATATATTCTAGTCCATGATTTTACTAATACTAATTAATTAGGTCAAGAGAGAATCTGACCCCTTTCGGCACTTTTATGATGGTTTAGCTAAAAAATTTACCCCAAGCAATGGATTTATGGACTCACACTCTTTTATCCATGATTTGAGTTTGTGGATTGATATATATATATATATATAGATTTATATATTTCTCCTATAGTTGATAGAGTAGGTGGTGATGATAATTCTTAATAGAAATCCTAGATCGAGACTAGGTCAATGTATATGGATACTCTCACCCCCTCCCAGGGACCCTGTTTATCCATAAGTCATCGTATCAAAGAATAAAGGTCATCATAGGTCTTGTCTTTACAAGGCATCAACCTGGAGGAGGTGTATACACTGGTTTACATTCGGGTACATGGATCGGTTATAGTAGTATGGATTATTCGTTACACTTATCCTTTCATGTGTATTATTTATCACCAGTATACACCTATATCTATCAGCCTAATGGGGATTACATAGGTACAGGTGATGTGCATTGTTTGTTGTGTATTGTGTGCTGATTAGACCTTTTGGGTTATGGGGCATGTTTTAGGTATTGTATGTATGGGCCATTGGATTTTGGGACTTTGTTACTATGGTCAGTTCGTGATAGCTTGATTATTGGTTTGACAGGTAGGTTCGAGGAATAATTTTGATTTATTTCTCTTGCGGTTAATTTATTAGGGATAATTATCTTATGTTTAGACCTATGGGTTAGGGACCCTAGTTATGTTAGTACTAATTTCTACTAAGATTAGGAGGCCTTAAGAGGCTAGTGTGACTACTTTAGATTGCACCTTTCAGGTTCCTTGATTATGTATATTTATCTATCTATATGTAGTTATGGTATTACCGTATATCCCTCTCTTGTTTCATTTGTTCATGTTGTTTATCCTTTCTTTGCTTTGTATACTACTATATATCCTCTTTTTGCACTTATGTTCATATTGGCCTATGATATATGTTATAGTGCTTAGGTTTTGAGTATAGCTATAATAGGACAGTTTATCCTTACTTTCTTTTTAGCCTTACTATGTTAGTTTCTTGGATATTTTAATGTAGTTTACATTCCTGCTTGCACGTTATTTATATTTGCATTATATTTGTAGCTCAGTCAGCAGTTTCTTGCTGAGTACTATGTGTTTTGTACTCATACTACACTTGTGTATTCTATAGATATTATTACGAGTTCTCACCATTATTATGTGCATCGTGTGGAGCAGCTATGGTTTGGAGACTTAGGGTGAGCTTCTCGCATTTGGTGTATTACTATTCTCCCTCTTGTGTACTAGACTAATTTCTATGTTGTATCCAGATATGGGTTGTACCTATATATTCATTTAGTCTTTCATTTTGTAATCTTGCTATTACATGAGAATCTCTTGTACTAATTTCACCAAGTTTTGGAACTATCTTATATATATTAGTGTTTTATAATATTTATTTCACATTTTCCTTCATTTCTCTTGGTAGTAGGTTACTAGTAGTTATTGACTAGAGGTTAGTTCACCTACTTGTGGCTTATAATAAGTGCCACCATGACCTGATAAATTGGGTCGTGACATTCGCTTACTCTCACAAAGAATTCACATGTCACATAAGATGAACCATTATCCCACTAATATCAAAATATTGAGGCTCAAGATCAAGCAGGACTTTACAAGTTGTAATGTAGGCTAAGGGATGGGTAGGAACTATTTTGGTCAAGAATAGGGACTATCTTTCCGAGGAAGTTTAATAAAACACACTTTACATTAAACTCGTCTCTAACCAACCAAATTTTCCATGACTTTTACCTTTCTACCTCTCTTTTGTTTTGCCCCATATTTTTAAGCTAGTTTACATGTATTATGAGTGTAGTAGTTTCTATCAATACATGATTTACTTTTTGGTCAATTGGTCTTTTCATAACCATAATATAAACATTTACAACACACCAATATCTATTCTTTAGGGGCTTCACTTTCAGTTTTTCCTTCTTTGATTCTACATTTCTTAACATCTCAATTTTTCAACTAAAGTGCTTAGGAGTTTTGGCTCAAATTACAATCAAACAGAAGAAAATTAATAATCTACACATGAGCCAACCAACGAATAGTCTAAAGGCTCATCAGGTACAACTAAGATCATGAATAAGGGTAGAAAAAGAGGGTATAAAAATGGCTATCAAAGAAATGCCTATATCATCTCCTAAACACAATATTCTTTATTTGGCTTTGAAAATACACCAAACAAGTTCAACACATCAATATGCAACAAGGAATACACGAAAAACTCACTCACACATGGCACATGCTCAAATCAAGTTGGGTCTCTATAGACTCTCAACCAAGTAATGCAAAGAATTTAGAATTAAGCCAACATTTCACAAGAGTCATATAAATGAGCATAGGTGTCTAAAAGACAGTCATTAAACTCATTACACATTCTTTCACATTCAAAACCATCTTGCATCATGTGATCAAGAATAGCACTTAGCAAGAACAACTCATTTATTCCTAATAACACAAATTTTAAAATTACTCCCAAAAGTAAAAAAAAATACTAGTTAAAAGTGAGACCCCTCGAACAAGAACTTATAAGAAAAACCAAGGGGTAGGTGAAGTGTGCTTCTACTTGACAGACACCAACAAACACTAAAAAAAACCAAGATAAAATCTTTTTGTAATTTTTTAAAATTTAGTCAAATACTAGAAACTAAATAAAAATGATAATCCAATAGAAATTCTTTGCCCTGAACAATCGAAAGATTCCTACCCCAGACATAAAATCAATCTTTTTACCCAAATTATAAATTTAAAGTAAGGATAGAAATATTTCCTGAGGCATTTAGGTAGAGCTAGTAGCATCATCACCATCAAAGGGTCTGAAGGACCCTATACGTAATCTTTTGTATGCACTATAGCTTAGATCTCCAATGCTCATACGTCCTTTCAACCGATGGCTCAAACTAAAAACAAAAACAAAAGTTACACCAAAGAAAAAACTAGAAAAGAAAACACCTACCTAAACTTGGGTTACCTCCCAAGCAGTGACTAATATGATGTAGCGACACGACTCACATAACTCTCAACCATAATCTTTCCTCTTCTTCATCCTACTCATAACCCATCTTCTTAGTTTTTTCTAACATCTTGCGTGCTTTTTCTCAAGGTTTACCACTTTCTCTATACTTTTTAAGGCTCCTCTTCATGTTTTAAAATTTTAGGCTTAATTATTTATTTGGGAAACTCTATGAGTATGTTGGAAGAGGTCATCGGATATTTGTACTACTCCACCCCACACTCTTCCAGTTCCATAGCAGTGATAATGTATAAATATTTGTAGTGTGAGGGTGTATTGAGTGTTTTTTACACTCTGAAGGCCACCTCTTCATCATTCAATCTCATTTTTTGAGTACCCTCTCTCATATATGTCAGTGCTCCTCCTGTCTCTAAGAATGGATATCCCAGAATGATCGGCATTTAGTCATCTGCATCATACTCAATAGCAATAAAGTCAATAGGAGTAATGAACTTACCAACCTTAATGAGAACATCTTCTATTATTCCTTTAGGAACCATTCTTTTCAGTCTACCATCTAGAGCATAATTAAATATGTTCTTGGTTTCTCTAAGCCAAGAGTATTAAACATAGAAAGGGACATCAGTTGATGCTTGTCCCCATATCACTCAAATTATGAACCACATCACTTTTACCAATTTATATGGGGAGGGTGAAACTCTTACGGTCATTGAGCTTCTTGGGCATCTTGCTCATCACTAGTGAACTGCACTTCTCAGTAAGTGCTATTGTCTCAATGTCACCCAGATTGTCTTATTGGTCACCACATACTTTAAGTCTTAGAAAACTTACTCATTCCTAAAAAAATATAATAAAGAAAGATTAACGTGAAACTCTCTGAATATGTCAAAGAAGTTCTTGAAGTAAGCATACCCCTTATCTTTTTTATTTTTTTGAGGAAACAGAGGTGGTGGTCTCTCAAGTGTATGCTCAACTGCCTACGCTTTTGGGTACTTTATGTCGCTCAAATTACACCTAATAATAAGGTATAAATCTATTATTGAACAAATATAGAACCCAAATAGGTTAGGGCTGATCCCATGAGAAGCATGGTTAGAACCTAGGTCAATGCGTTTATTAGACTATACATTAACTATTTTTGAAAGGGGTATTACAAAGAACAAATCGCCAGTTCATAAATTGAAGTAACAACTAAGAAAATATTAGTTTATGTTGAGAAAATCAATGAGAATGATCAACTAGGACTGTATTCCCTCAGACTTCTTAACTCCTCAGATTTATCATTCTTTGTCAAACTCTCTTAATGCCTTGTATGCAAAATCTAACAAGTTATGTCTCACCAACCATCTTTTGAACTCCATTGGTGAATTTCACTTATCACCTATTGAGTCTGAGATTGTTGCGTTACTAAACCTTGTCCTGAATCCCAAATTAACTATCTCCTTTTGGGTCTTAAGTTAATTAGATGATGGTAGATACCTTCAAATTACTATTGTGATTTTATTTTCCTAATCTCGACCTCTCTTTTGGAATTAGTATCGAATACATGCAGGTTCTTGATGTCTGCAGTCGTTAAGAAAGTAATCAAATCGAAGAAAATGACAATATATACAAGAACACCAAGCAAGACTTAGCACTTCCTCTTCTTTGTTAATCCATCATGGTTTCCTCAATCCTAGTTATGGGATTTAGGTACTCATGGTTTGAAAATCTCAATTAGATATCATAGAAAAAATCATAATTATGAACATACAAATTGAGTAGAGTAAATTTGGAATCTTGAATTCTCAAAGAAAAATAAATAAGGATGGAAAAGAAAAGAATAAAATAATTTTCTCCAGACTCCACGATGGATTCAAGCTTTCTCTAATTAAAAGGTTACAAGTTAATTCTCCAAAAGTTGTCAAAAGTTACATCAAAATTATTTTTGTGAAATATTTATAGGTATAAGAAAAACCCCAAAATAAAATAATTGAGTCCAAAATAGAACAGAAAACAAAAATCCAGTCCAAATTGAATTGGATTTCGTCAAAAAATAGTGCAACCGCCTAATTTTCACACATAAATATTTCACAAAAATCATTTTTGTGTAACTCTTGACAACTTTTGGAGAAGTAACTTGTATAGTTTTTACTAGAGAAAGCTTGGAGCCATCGTGGAGGCCAGAGAAAATTGGTTTGTTCTTTTCTTCTCTATCTTTATTTAGAGCCTGTTTGGGATTGCTGTTTTTTAAACTGCTTATTTGAGAATCACTTTTATAAAATAACTTTTTAGAAAGTGTTGTTAAAAAAAATAATTTGTGTTTGGTAAATTTATCTGAAAAGTGCTTTTGATAAACAGATTGTGTTTGGACAATCTTTTTCAAGAAGTATTTTTTTTTTGAAAAAAATAACCAAAAAGGACATGTATCAATAAACCTTTACTACTAAAATCAATTTATAGAGAAAATTTATTTTAAATATCTATCACAATATTTTTAATCAAAATTTTATATTTATTTAATTAAAAAGTATGTACTCTAAAATTTTCAATCAATATTTATATACATAAATTTATTAAAAAAGATTGAATAATGATATATTGCTTAGTAATTCAAGTATTAATTAAAAGTATCTAACAAAAATGAATACAAAAATTATTCCATAAATCAAATCACTCCATATGAAAAAAATTAACGACAAAAATAATTAGTCTACCATGTATCATAAAAATTTACAATGATTTCATCCCTAATTTTATCACGCGATATCTCTGTACTACTAGAAGTTTTGTCTTGTATTTCTGAAGATATATACCAGAAGGCTCATCTTCTTCTTCAATCTTTGTGATGATGTCTTCATTGGCATGATAGTTAAAGTCTTTATCAGTAGGAGAGCATTGTCGTATGAAATTATGTATAGGCATAGCAGTTGTAACAAGATGAACTTGAGTGTCGAATTTAAAAGATGGCATTGAGTGTAGGAGTGCAAATCTATTTTTTCAAACTCCAAATATTCTTTCAATTGTAAATCTTAAACTAGAGTGAAATAAATTGAAAGTCTCATTTGAATTTCTGAAGTTAGAATTACGTATGAAATTAGGGAGATAATAACACTCTTCTTTATATGGTCCTAAATAATCAGTTGTTGTTGGATAACCCGAATCCACTAAATAATACTTTTCTACATCAATATAAAAAATTAATTAATTAATAAAAGAAAATATATATAAAATAATAAAAAACATAATATTAAAATTACTAACCTGGTGGTGGATGAGGAAAATTAAGATTCGTTCTTCTAAGTGGCTGATCAAATATTCTAGCATCATGTGTAGTACCTTCCCATCTAGGCCATATAAATGTGAAACACATGGATCAATCACATACTGCCATAAAATTTTGAGAATGACATATCTATTATTTCGAGCCAATGACATACCTAAAAAAATATTTTTAAAATTAATAATATAAGATTGACAATATATTTATTATGCAAAAAGTAAACTTATTGCTCATATAATAATAGTTTAAATTATTCAAATATAAAAACTCAATCATTTAGATAAACAAAATTTTATAACGAAAAGACAATTAAAAGAAAAGAACATCATATTTTATAAAATATCATAAATCTAATCCTTATGAAGCATGTTTTTTCTTTCCAACCATTGAAATTGCACTCTGCATCTTCTTATGCTAAAAATATTTCTCATTGACTGTTTGACAAGTAAATCAGTCGCTTTCCATGATAAATCTGTAGCAACAATCATACCTGGGAAAGTGCAAACTACAATCACTACACTCTTAATATTAACTAAAGTTTTTTCGACTCTATTGAAATGTGCGATTCAATGGTGTCTGCAATTCTCTCCATTGATGAACTAATTTTCTAACCAGGATTATTCTTTTCATTTCTGTTGATATCTTTCATTTTGTTCTAGTATCACTCTCATTGTTATTTTTTTAGCTTCAATTAATTCTTCTAGATCATCAAAAGTCACAAATTCTTCATTATTTATTAGAGTGTCAAACTCAAATGGTTTCTTAGGTTGAAAATATCTACTCCCTTGTATACCACTTGGTAACATTCCAGAAGATTGTTCCCATGCATGTTCGCCAGTAGCAACAATATCCTTGAAACATATCTCCATTTGAGTTCGATATTGTAAATATTTTTCTTTAGATTTTTCTGCATCTAGATTTTCCTACAATGATAAAAAGAAATAAGATATGTTATTAGTGACCAAAATAACATAATAACTTATCAAGCTTAAGTGAATAATAAGTAATAAGATTAGAAGTACTATTATTTTTCTGTCGAACCATTCGACACTCGCTTGAATGGTTTTCTTCTCAATATCCCATTCTAAACCAGTTTTCTTTCCAACTAAAGCGTCTCATTCTTTCCAAGAGGTTTTAAGAGTATCCCAATTATTTTTTAATTTGAGTTTATCATAATTTTTTCCAGTTCTAGCATTGAACCTTGTCACCAAATTGGCCCATCCAGTTTTGTTAAAGTGAGTATCGAGGCAAATTCCAATGATAAATTCATCCATACATAAATTTAAAAATAACTCTATGTTTTCTGCACTTAATTTTGCCTTCTCAACATTACTCATTTTCTATTCATTAAAGATATATGATTAATAATAATAACATTACAAAAAATAGTGAAATAAAAATATTATTTTCAAGATAATTTAAAAAAAAAATATAAGAGATTCTTAAACAACAATATGATAACATTTGCTCTTATACATATGCACATGAAAATTATAGTTATATCATTACAATTATTAAAATTGGTATACCTTAAGGTGAGAAAGTAATCTTGATTTAAAAAACAACTTATTAATAGTAGAGATGACTTCATATTTTGGAGAGGAGTAGAATATATGTATATATGAGAAATATTATTTGTATTTATAGATGAGGGAGAAGGTGTGCAATACGAGTGCAATACGATCGACTCGTTCAATGAATAAAAGACTTGAAGAAAATGTCAAAAAAAATAAAATTAGAATCTAGCGGTTGTTTGTTACCTTAGTTTTCGGATACATGTTCCTGTGTCAAAAATATCTAAACTATATTATAGTTGTTATTTGTTAACTTTTCTTTTGGATATACTTTTACTATATTAATACTAAAATTAAGCAATCACATTCATATATGTACACTACATGATAACAAATATTTGAAATAAGATTTTATCTTTCATTTGTTATATTTTTTAACATGTTTTTATTGTGTCTAAATTTACCAAGAATAAGAAATCATCATAAACATATATGTACACTACATGGTAACAAATGTGTTAATTTTTTATGAATTATTTATTTAAAATAAAATATTTGAAATTTTTTTTATAAGTACTGTCAAAATACCATTTAATCTTGTAACATGATTCCTCTCTCATTTGTTATAATTAATAATGAAAAAATAAAAAAGTTATATATTCTTCGGTCATCATCATCAATGATATTTTCAAATTTACTCAAACGAAATGAGTGTAAATAAAATTATAATAATAGATAAATCATAAAATAAATAAGAAATTATGATGTAAATATGAAGTATAAAATTTTAAAATCAAACTTATAAGATATGTTAATTAATTAGTAAGGAATATATGTTTTTGTGTGTGTGTGAGAGAGAGAGACATAGAGAGAGAGAGTGATAGAGATATTTTTGTCATAATTTTTTTTTTCTTCTACTTCTGCCTAATTTGAAAACCAAAAATTTTCTGCTTCTTCACAAACGCAGAAAAATTGCTTCTGCTTCTTTATAAAAGTACTTTTGCAAGTTTACCAAATACCCTTCTTTAAAAAAAAATGTTTTTTTTTCAACATAAGTGCTTATTTTTGAAAAAAAAGCAATACCAAATAGATACATATTTTTCTTTGAGAATTCAAGATTTTATATTTACTCTACTCAATTTGTAAGTTCTTAATTATAATTGTGTTTATGATTTTTAATTGTGATTTTCAAATCATGAGTAGCTAAATCTCATAACTAGGATTGTGGGAATCATGATTGAATAACAAAGCAGAGGAAGTGCTAAGTCTTGCTTGCTTGATGTTATTGCATTTGATTTGATTTCTTTCTTAATGATTGGAACATTAAGAACCTGTCTGTATTTGATACTAACTCTAAAAGAGAGGTTGAGATTAGGAAAAGAAGATTACAACAGTATTTTGAGGCTATCTACCCTCATCTAATCAACTTCAGACCCAAAAAGAGATAGTTAATATGAGATCCAGGATAGCGTTAGTAATGCGACACTCTTAAGACTCCAAAGATGATGAGTGAAATTCAGTAAAGGCGCTCAAAAGAAAGTTGGTGATACATAACTTGTTAGATTCTACATACAAGACATTTAGAGAGTTTGATAAAGTATGATAGGTCTAGTGAGTTAGAAGCCAAGGAGAACACAGTCCTAGTTAATCATTATCATTGATTTTCTCAACATATACTCATATTTGTTTAATTGTTACGTGAATTTACGAACTGTACTTGTTCTTTTTAATCACCTCTTCTGAAAATAATTAATTAATAGTCTAAATAACCTCATTGACCCAGGCCTTAACCATATTTCTCATGAGATTGACTCCAACCTCGTTAGGATCTATATTTATTCGACAACAACTTTATACTTAGAAATCATAGACAAAATCATAATTATGAACTTATAAATTGAGTAGAGTAAATATAGAATCTTGAATTCTCAAAGAAAATAAATAAAGATAGAGAAGAAAAGAATAAACTATTTTTCTCCAGCCTCCACGACAGCCCCAAGCTTTCTCTAATAAAAAAGTTTACAAGTTACTTCTCTAAAAGTTCAAAAGTTACATAAAAACTATTTTTTAGAATATTTATAGGTGTAAGAAAACCCTTAAATAAAATAACTGAGTCCAAAATAGTCTAGAAACAAATTCTGTTAAAACTGAACTGAATTTCATCAAAAACAGTATATCGCCTTTCAATTATAATGTCCAACCACCTTTGTAATTCAATTATAAAGGCAGAAAATGATTCTTATATTAAATTTAATCAATTAAAATGCCTACTTGATTTTCTTGTATAACTTATTTATTTAATTCTTTTTTTGCTCCAAATTTCTTCATCTTCACACCAATTTAATCCTACAAATAAAAATATAATAGTAAGCATAATACATAAAATCAATGCTCAAAAAGGATAAACAAAAATGCTAAATATGAGATAAATAATGACTAAATATATGTAATTTTGGCATCATATCAACACCCAACACTTAAACTCTTGTTCGTCCTTGAGCAAGCATTAAAACTCATCTCAATAAATTAAATCTAGGAATGTCACCTATTTGGTTGACAAAAATAATTAAACCATATGACAATTCAAAATATCAAGTACACTTTTCGATCATTAGTCTACAAGTATAAACAAGCAACAAACTTCTTGCCTTCTAACCTTAGAGATAGACTCTAGCTTCTCAAATTTAAGTTTTCTTACCTATTCTTATTAAAGAAAGTTAATAACTCGCCTACCTATCATGAAACAAGTGCTATCATACGAAGAAATAATCCACAAACTCAATTCAAAAGCTAGAATATAATTTAAGAACTTAGCATCAAAGAACAACTCTCATACTCATAAAAAATTTCAGATGTATGTACAAAGAACCATAAGCTTGCCTATTATGTACATCTCCACTAATGAAGATAGGACTTGAATGAATTATAATGTTGTCTAGGGTACGGGTAGGAAAACTATATAATAGTGACTTACACTTTCCTAACTACTTTGCACTTTTTAAACTTCATCACTCATTATTTTCATTACTTTATTTTTTTATTCCTCTCTTCATCGATCACTTTCACTAGTATTTCTCATCAAATCAAGAATGCTCCAATCAATATTTTTTCTCAAGTATTTTTTTCTTTTTCTTTTCATGTCACATACATTCAAAGAGAGCCTTTTCATCACTTTGTAGCTATTATTGACTACCTTTTACACTCCACATCCACTTTTTAAAAAAATTACCAACTTTGAACACATTCTATGCAACAGTGATCAAGGATGTAGGGTATAAAAATTAGGAATTCAAAAAAAAAAAAAAGAATCAATGTGAAAATGTGACTAGCAAAAAATAGGCTACATGCTCAAATGGGCTATTTAGTGATATAGTATCTAAAAAGGCTAAAATTTACACAACATATCATTGAAAGCCTATTATCATATTCTAATCAAAGAAATAGATTTTATTTTATTTCAATAATATGCAGAGAAAGTTCAAGACTAGAATGTGAAACATGGAATATATGCAAAAAAAATCCTCACCACACGTGACACAAGTATCAATCAAGATTGATCAATTCCACTTTTAAGGAAAATAGGGTCATAAAAAACTATAAAAATAAGAATAAGTTATATACAGAGTCACAACCATGAGCCTAGATGTCAAAAAGTCTATTAATTTATTTTATACTAAAGTATTCACAAAAAAGTACTACTCAAAATAAGGTCTAAATTGCTAGTATCAACAAAAAAAAATCTTTTCTTCTCTCAAAGAAAATTATTCCAACAAATAAAAAAATAAAAGAAGAAAAAAATGTATTCCTACAAAAAATATGGTTCAATCCCCCTCCCTCGAAAAAGAACCGAAAAGAAAAATCAAGGGGTGGGCGCAACATACTCTACTTAAGATATAAAAAACTAAAAACAAAAACTATTTTAATCTAAAGAATAAAAGTAAAATCTTTTTTATTCTTTTTTTGCTAACAATAAATAAATAAATAAATATAACCTATAACATATTTTACCCTTAACAAACAGTGAAAGATATCTCACCCCACACTTAAAATCATGCGTTTTCTTCAAAGAAATAAATAAAAATAAAACAAGGGTTAAAGATATTTTCTCAGACTCTCTAGGGCTTAGCTAGTAACATGTTTCTTCTATTTTTCATCAAGGGTCGCGTGCACCCTACACTTAAGTTCACACATGCTCCTTAGCTTTAAATTAAGACACTCGAACTTTCCTTAAATTTTTAAAATTAACCAAAAATATAAAAAAAAGTGATATTATAGAAATAAATAAAAAATAAGAAGTTAAAATCCTAGTTGGGTTGCCTCCCATTTTTTCTTTCGCTTTTAACTTATGAATTGCACCCCTAATTTTTTTTTCTAATTTTCTACTATGCTCAAGGGATAGTGGCATAAAAGTAAAGAAAACAAGTAATAGATGTGGCATGCTGCAATTCTAGGCCCTTTAGTGAGGAATATAATTTTTTTAATTTTGGCACAACAAATTCAAGAACATAGACATATTTTACTTCTTTTTACACTCTTATATAGACTCAGAAGACTCTATTAATATCTTACTATCCAAATATAATGTGAAAAAATCATTAGAATGAGGTTCAATATGTCCCAACTCATGAATTGTATTATTATTTACATCCTCACATACCTCTAGCGTACTCTTCTCAATAGTAACAATATCAATAAAAATATGATCAAGTATTTTATCCTCTAATTTTCGTTCCTCAATTTGGCTCATAGGAATTTTTCTGTCTCACACAACTCATAACTAAATTATTGGACGTTACACACAACAACCTTTGCATTCAGATTTTCTTTTAAGTTGTGAATACTCAAGCTAATCCTATAAATCATTTTAATGAACTTATTTTTTTATTTTGCGAGGACTCTCAATATTTTTATCGTGCTCTCATTGTGCTCCTACAATATATCTGTAATAATGCACTATATCAAAAGGATAAGGATCAATAACAAAAGGAGTCCTATCACTCCACATTTTATTTTGTAAAGATGTCTTATCAAGAAGAGTAGTAAAATATAAGAATTAAAAAGAACTAAAACTAAAATTAAAAATAATGACAAAAAATTATATGATAAATAAAATAAATAGTCAAATAAACACATTTGTCTAACCCTAAATCATATTTTTCACAACGATGCTAAAATTTGATATTCTCCAAATTACACCTTACAATGAACTATAAAGAAGTCATCTAATAAATATAGAACCCAAAGAGGTTTGGGGTCGACTTCACAAGTAATATGGTTAGGACCTAGATCAATGTAATTATTTACACTATTAATTAATTTTTTTTTTTGGTGGTGGTGGTGGTGGTGGTGGGCTTAAAAGAACAAGTTGATAGTTCATAAATTGAAGTAACAAGTAAGCAAATATCTGTTTATATTGAGAAAATGAATGAGAATGATTAACTGGAACTGTGTTCCGACTGAATTTTTAGCTCCGCAAACTTATCATTCTTCATCAAACTCTCTTAATGCTTTGTATGCAAAATCTAACAAGTTATGTATCACCATCCATCTTTTTAACACCTTTGGTGAATTTCACTATTACCTTTTAAAACTTAGAGTGTCGTGGTACTAACCCATGTCCTAGATCCTAGATTAAATATCTCCTCTTGGGTCTCAAGTTAATTAGCTAAGGATACTGTTGTAATCATCTTTTTCGGAATTTATCCTTTTCTTTGTAGTTAGTGTCGAATACTTGTAGGTTCTTCACATCTGCAGTCGTTAAGAAATCAATCAAATAAAAGAAAATCACAATACATACAAGAACATCAAGCAAGCAAGACTTAGCACTAACTCTACTTTGTTAATCCATCATGGTTTTCACAATCCCAGTTATAGGATTTAGCTACTCATGGTTTGAAACATAATTAGAAATGATAGATAAAATCATTACCCTGAACTTATAAACTGAGTAGATTAAATCCAAAATCATGAATTCTAAAAGAAAAATAAATAAAGAAGGGGAAGAGAAGAATAAACCAATTTTTTCCGTCCTCCACGACGGCTCCAAGCTTTATCTAATAAAAAGTTTACAAGTTACTTCTCCAAAGTTGTTAATACATAAAAATTATTTTTGTAGAATATTTATAGGTGTAAGAAAAAATTTAAAATAAAATAATTGAGTCCAAAATAGTCTAGATTAAAAAAATTCAATCCTAATTGGATTGGATTTCATCAAAAATAGTGCAACCATCGAATTTGCAGCTGCCTTTCAATTTAATGTCCAGCCTCCTATAAAATTCAATTCTAAAGGTAGAAATTGATTATTATAATAAATTTAATCTATTCAGCTGTCTAATTGATTTTATTATATAACTTCTCCATTTTATTTTCATTTTTGCTTCAAATTTCTTCATCTTCTCACCAATTTAATCCTACAAATAAAAATATAATATTAAGAATAATTCATAAAATTGAAGCTCAAAAAGGATAACAAAAATAATAAATATGACATCTATATGCAATTTTGGCCTCTCATCAGTACTCAAACTTTCCCAAATTTTGGGCCTCTTTAGCTGCCACTTGCTTCTCATCTTCTTGAAATGGAATCAAATTTGCCTGCACCTCATGATTTTTCTTTGTAGGTTTATCAATAAGGTTTGTATAACTCCTCAAGGTGATTTCCATCACTTGCTTTGGATTTTCTATATCACTAGGCAAACCCCCTTGAGGTCTTATGTTTTGCGCTTCAGTCAACTGGCCAAACAGTGTCTCTAAATTTTTTGGGCTAGTTCCTGATTTGTTATTTCCATAGCCATTTGTTCTTGGTTGACAGTATCTTTTTCAAGTTTCTTCTATGTTACTTGCCTGAGTATTATTATGAATGCTCTGCTGCTACTAAAATTGCTGAGTTTGAGCCTAACTATTGCCCCATGTGTAATTCGACTAACTCATTACGGTTGTGGGCAGTACCATAGTTTTGATTTCCCATTGGTACTTGCCCGTAAATTCAGCAACTCCAAATTTTCTATATAAGTCTGCAGAGTGAACACTACGACTACAAATTTCAAACCAAGATTGAGCGTGTTGAATTACATTACCTACAGCTAAGGTTGATTCACACTCAACTTAGTGAACTGCATCATCATTTGATTCTAAAAGGATGCTAACTAAGTAGTCAATTTTGTGACACTATCTATCTCAATCATACCTGTAACCTTCTTCACTGTACTTCTGGACATATCACCCAGCCATTCAAGATTATCTTGTACAATTCAGTTTAGCACAGTATATAGCTCATCATAAGTATTATCAAAACCTTGACCATCTACAGCTGAATCTAGAAAGATTTTTGGGTCATGGTCAAGAGCTTGAACAAAAATGTGAGTTAATACCTCGTTGGTCTATTGATCATGCATACAATACCTAAGAGGAGACTTAAATCTCTCTCATGCATGATAGAGATTCTCTTCTAGATTTTATTTAAAAATCGAGATCTCACTCCTCAATGCTGCAGTCTTTCCAAACAAAAAAAATCGGTGAGGAATTTCTTTGCCAAGTCATCAAAAGTAGTTATGAGTTTGAATATTATGCCTTCAACTATTACGTCAGTTCCCTTTGTAGTGAGAAGGGAAAAGAATGAGCATCATATAATCTCTGGAGACTCTGGTATGCGGATGCTAGAGGTGACGTTAATTGCTATTGGTATTGCCACTTCTCATACTATTCTATGGGTTGGTTATCCATGATTGCAGGAATTTCTTTGCCTCATTGAACTTGTGGATAAGATAGAGAAGTGTTGCTTTCCTTTTCAATTGAAGTAAGCACTACTCAGATTTGGGATATTATTCAATCCCTTTACCTTGTCATCTTACTTGAAATTCAAACCTGTACTAACAAGTTCAGTAGCTAAAACCAAGTCATCAACACTTAACAAGAAAATAGAAAAACTAAAAATTAGAAGATTGTTAATTTTCAAGTCCTCATTAGTGATGCTGAAAACTTGTTGCATCCTATTGCACATGCAAGTGTACATGGTCGTGCAAGTAATAAAGTTAACCTTTCGAGCTGAATATCGATCCCGAAAGGACTTGGTATTTAACAAGAAAATCAATTCTAGCGTTACTTTTAAGATTAAATAAGTGCTTGTTGTAACCATAGAAAGTTTGATAGTTGAAACTTTAAAAGTAACAATAAAAAATAATGAGAACATAAAGAGTTTATAAACAATAATTACGAGAAATCTAGGGTCAAAGCAATTTGAACAATCCTAAAAGCTATAGAATCTCATTGGTCAAGTTAAATATCTTAGTTGTTGATTCACGGGGTTGATAACATGATTATGATCTTTCGAGTCCTCTAATAATATATTTAAATTAGCCCCACAACTACATTTTTACACAAAGATGTGATAACTAATTCAAACGCATTTGTATTTTATCACGTATTTGAACAAAATAGGGCGAATTAAGTATATTTCTTTCCTAACTACAAATATTACCTTTAATTAAATAAAAAAAGAAGAACCCATTCCATATGTTCAATGTTCTAATCTAATGTTCCTCCTTCTAGGCTCACAATAGAAATATAGGTGTATTCTAAAGGTCACAGGTCAATAGAATAGTATAATAACAAGAACATACGAACAACCATTATGATAATCAATTTAAAACCAACTTAATTGAATGTGAAGAAATCATGTTTGTAGCCTCAACCCTAGTAAAAGGATGTTTACCCACTCATAGTCTTACAAAGAATCAAAATATTGGAATTCATAAGTAAAAGCTACAAGAGAAATAAAGTAAAGAACAAAAAACCTATTCGGAGCCTCCCTCGTGTGTTTTTTATCTCTAAAAGTCATCCAAGGTGTTTAGAATAGAAACTAATTATCCTATTTAAAGTGTAGGATGATTTTTCCCTGAAAATACACATGGGTGCGGCACTCCCTTATCACGATGGTCAGTGGGCATGCCACGCCTTGATCGTGTACCCTATCTGGAATATGCCATTAACTATTTTTACAAGGGTGTGCCATGCTCTAATCACGGATCTCAGTGAGTGTGACATACTCTTATGTTTATAACACCAATTTTTCTTTATAAAGTTATGACATGACCCGAACCAAGGCCTACTATTCTCAAGCATCTCAAGTTCGACCCATACCGGAGACTGCCCCAAATACCCAACCATAACTGCCCTGCACCATATATCGAATGATTTCCGAACATATAACAAGATTAAAAAAATAAGTAAGAGACATTTAAAGAAGTCCATAGCCATAACCAACCAAATTTCCAACTGGTGTCATCCCCAATGCCAATATCAATACCAAGGCTAACAGCAATACCGACACCAACCATGCCTAAAGTAGTCCGACAAAGCCACTATCCAAAAACCAAGAACATCTGGTCAGGACATGCCTCCGACCATAGATAAAACCAAAGTCTAAGAAATATAAATACTATAAAGAAGTCTATGGTATGAAATGGAGCCTTCCGGAGTATGGAAGCTCACTACTTCACTCTGACACAAAGCTGTCCCCTAATCCAAGTCACTGAGCAGGAGGAGTAGTATGGTTGGTTCCTGCGTTGCGTTGGGATATAGAGCCCAGAGATGGTTAGCAGGTGAATGCAAACATGTAATAAGGAATAAGGATAAAATAATGTCATAATTCAAAACCATAGTAAATAACCATATGCAATCACATACATACATATATACCATGTCGGGAAAGAGAATCGAGTTTAGCATATATTTAAAATATTTTACTTGGGTTGTGTTAGTTCTGCCATCCTAAGTCCTTCCATGGGCTATATGGGTTCAGCTCCCCCATCTGAAAGGGACCCAGTGTGGGTTAGCTGCACGAACCGGAGAAGAAAACCTGAGATAACTAGTACATCTACCAAAATATAAGTGTGACATCATGCACACGATCACCAAGACCTCCTCACATCGGCAAACATGGGTTTCTAGTTTTGGTCCCCCCGGGACCTCCACCTCCATGGCTTTACTAACACGACCCTCTTTAAGCCCATATTAAAATCATTCACATATAACCAACCATTTACCAAGGAGTTTTTTTTAGTTAGGAATTAATCATTAATATCATCATACAAAAATTAGAGCTTGCAAGTCTATCCATTTATGCCATACCAAAGCTATTAAACCTATTTGACTCGAAACTTTCCAATTAAAAAATTATCATTATCGCCAAGGCCTTTATAAATCATTTAAATCCATCTAAACCAATTTAGGTTCCTTTACCATGTTATGCAATGCAAAGATTTTAAGAATAGTCAAAATATGTGACAAAGCATTCTTATTGACATTTTAACAAACATGTTGAGGGCATATAATTTCCAAAATCAAAACAAAGTATAAATTGACCATTCCCATGCAACCACATGTTCAAACAATAATTTTAACATGAAAAACCATAAGTAACACATGGGAAAGCATTATCAAACCAAGACCAACCAAAACCCTAACATCTATTTCAAAACAGAAATAATACAACAAAAACACCATGAAAACCATTCATTAAAATATGCTTTTAGTTGAAATAACAATGCCGGAGGGGTAACAAGCCTTAGACACCATGAAAGACGGAGGGATTCACTCTCGAAATCCCTTAATTGATTGCCTTGTAAAAACCATAGATTTTTTTTTTGAACTAAGAGCTTGAGAGAGATTCTAAGAGTGTTTGATTAAAAATAATAGGTTAAGAAAGCCCCAAAAGGTGTTTTATGTCATGGGGTCAAATAGAGTTATTAGGGGGAAATGTCCAGAATACCCCCAACATAAACTGTAAAAATCCCATAGGTGGTTACGAGTTGTTCCTCCAACTCGTCACCACATCATACGATAGGTACCATCCAGTTGTAACCAGAATAAAAGGTTGGACACCCATACACTGTCCACCATACAACTCCATATCCCAAACTCATGACCAGACCATACGACTTGTATGGTCCATTCATACCCACGATAGAATCGAAAGGGATAGACATGGACAACATACAATTTTACTGTACTACTCGTACCCTATCCTTACGGTTCTTAGTGAGCCATTCATACTCAGAGCTAATTCAAGATACTAAGTTTTAGATTAAGTGAAGGATCAACCCAAAGACCCCTCACCAAACCATAAGAACTGTACCCACCAAGTCGTAACCATAATAGAAACCTAACCATCACCCACTAGACACATTACGAGTTGGGTCACTTAACACGTACCCACACTATACGACTCGTATAGAGAGTTGTTACAAGGACAGTGAGCTCAAGGCTCAGGAAATTTTCAAAGGCCAAAACACAGGGTGTTTCAATTCTTCCCCACTTGGATCATTCATCCTCGAATAGAGGAACAAGGCAGTACAAACACTGTTAAACCCCTAAACCTCTTTACTCTTACCTTTAAGAAAGAACCCCCCCCCCCCCTCAAGGAATTTACCCCTTTTACCTTTAACAAAGATAGAAAATAATGATGTTAAGAATCAACACATATTTTGAGAATGAATTTCCAAAATGGGCAATAGGAACAAATACTTGGACTTTATGTCCTCTTTATATTCCCATGTAGCCTCTTTCACCTTATGGTTCCTCCACAGAAACTTTACCGAGGCTATGCCCTTATTCTATAACCGATGAACTTGGTTATCCAAGATCTCAACCGGGATCTTCTCATAAGATAGGGAATCCAAAATACCAATATACTTGATAGGCACAATTTGTGATGGATCACCTATAAGCTTCCTCAACATAGAAACATGGAAAACTGGGTTGATGGAGATCAAATTAGAAGACAACTCCAACTTATATGCTACATTACCAACCCTTCATAAAACAAAGTAAGGACTCATATATTGGGGATTGAGTTTCCCCTTCTTTCCAAAATATGTAACTTCCTTCACGGGAGACACCTTTAGGGACACCCTATCCCAACCTCAAACTCCAACTTCTTATGCCTCACATCTGTATAAGATTTTTGGAAACTTTGGGTAGCCTTAAGCCTATCCAAATCACCTTCACCTATCCCATAGCTTGGTGAACCAAGTCATGACCAAATTATCTGCCTCACCAACCTTGAACAACCCAATAGGATATCTATACCTCATACCATAAAACACCTTAAATGGAGACATCCCAATGCTAGAGTAGTAGCTATTATTATAAGAAAAATCTGAAAGAGTCAAGTTATCAACTTAACTACCACCATAGTCAATCACGCAAGCACGAAGCATATCCTCCAATGTATGAATAGTCCTTTTTGCTTGATCATCTGACTACGGGTGAAAAGCAGTACTCAAACTCAACTTAGTCTCCAACCTTTTGTAAAATGACCACCAAAAGTGAGACAAAAACTACATAACATGATCAGAGATAGAAACAAGTACTCCATGCAACTTCATAATTTCTTAGAGGTAAACTTTGCATAATCCTCAGCTGAGAAGTTAGTCCTCACAGGTAAAAAGTGAGCCGAATTTGTCATCCTATCCATGATGACCCAAACCAAATCAAATTATTTTTGATATCGAGGAAGATCGGTAATGAAATCCATGTTGATCACTTCCCACTCCCACTCAAGTAAGTTAATTTCTTGATATAATTTGCCCAACCTTATGTGCTCTACTTTTACTTGCTGGCACACCAAACATTAGCCACAAAATTTGCCATATCCTTCCTTATATTATTCCACCAATATATCTCTGTAAGTTTATGATACATTTTTGCCAAACTGGGATGAAAAACATAGCACGACTCATGAGCCTTAACAAAGAACCTTTCTCACAAACCATCTATATAAGGAATACATAATCTCACATAGAACCGCAAGGTATCATCACTACTAATCTCAAAGGCCAACAACTTTTTATCCGCTTAAATCACCCTTGATCCTTATCAAGATAGGATCTAACATCTTCTTTTTCTTAATTTTACCACCAAGAGATGACCATAAAACTTCTTTCACAAACACACAACCATTCTCGAAGTCTAAGAGGCAAACTATAAGGTTAGCCAAACGGTGGATGTCCTTCACTAACTCCCGCTTAGGCATATCCACATGAGCTAGACTCCCCATGGATAACCTGCTAAGAGCATCAACAACCATATTAGGTTTACTGGGTGGTAGTGAAGGCTCATATCATAATCCTTAAGAAGCTTAAGCCATATTTATTGCCTGATGTTAAGCTCTTCTATGTAAATACATACTGCAGGTTCTAATGATTAGAAAATATATCCACATATACTCCATACAAAGAGTGCCGCCATGATTTTAAATACAAACACCACAACTAACAGTTTTAAGTTATGTGTAGGATAATTCTTTTTATGCACCTTCAACTGTTTAGAGGCATAGGCTATTACCTGCTATGCTCCATTAAAATTCAATGAATCCCCACATGGGACACATTACAGTAGACCACAAACCCCTTAGTGCCTTTAGGAAAGTTCAAGATTAGAGCCAAAGTTATCTTATCTTTCAGCTTTTCAAAACTACCCTTACAAATATCAAACCATAGAAACTTTACCTTCTTTCGAGTCAACTTAGTCAACGGGGAAGCTATAGTAAAAAAACTCTCTACAAACTTCCTGTAGTATCCAACTAAACCCAAGAACCTCTAAATATTGATTTGAGTCATGGTTCTAGGCCGCTTCTTAACCACTACAACTTTCTGTAGATTCACCATGATCCCTTTACTAAAAATGATATGACCCAAAAATGTAACAGCATTGAATCAAAATTTACATTTCAAAATTTGACATACAGCTGCTGCTCTTTCAAGGTCTGCGATGCAATATGGAGGTGACCAGCCTTATCCACCTCATTCTTAGAGTGCACCAGAATATCTTCTATGAAAATAGTGACAAACAAATCAAGAACGAATGGAAAACCCTATTCATCAAATCCATAAATGTCATTGGAATATTAATCAATCTAAAAGACATAACCAGAAACTCAAAATGCCCATATCGTGTGTGAAAGGTAGTATTAGGGATATTCACCTTCCAAATCTTTAACTGATGATACCTAAATCAAAGATCAATCTTGTCGTAGAACTTATCATCCTGCAACTAATCAAAAAAATTATCTATCCTTGGAAGAGGGTACTTATTCTTTACTATCACCTTATTAAACTGTCGGTAATCAATACACATTAGAAGAAATCCACCTTCTTATACACAAATAACACAGCTGCACCCCATGGGGACACACTAAAATGGATGAAACCCTTATCTAAAACATTCTTAAGATGCTCTTTAAGCTCCTTTAACTTAACCAAAGCCATTCTATATGGAGGAATAGAAATTAGACGAGTGTCCAGATTAAGGTCAACCCCAAACTCAATCTCCCTATAAGGAGGAACACCAAGAAGGTCATCAGAGAAGACCTCAAGAAACTAATTAACCACCAAAATAGAATGCAAAGAAGGACCCTCTGAGTTAGAATCTTTAACTTGAGCCATATGATTGAGAAACCCCTTGGAGAACACCTTTAGAGCTCTAAGATATGATATGAACATTCTCTTAGGAACTAGGGAATCACCTTTCCACTCAATAACCTGCTCATTTGGGAACTTAAAAATGACTTTACGGGTCTGCCAGTCTAGTGAAGAATAGCATGAGTGCAATCAATCCATCCCCAATATGACATTAAAATTAATCATGTCTAATTTAAATAAATTAACCAAAGTCTCCCAACCACCCACAGATACCATACAACCCCTATAGACTCTTCTAGCCACCATAGAGTCACCAATTGCTGTAGAAATAAAAAAGGGTCCAAAACACACTCGAGATAAAAAACAGTCGGGATCAAAAACAAAATATACAGCTACCAATGGGGTCACATAAGAGAGAGAGGACCCCATATCAAGTAAACAATACACATCAAGTGAAAAGAGTTTTAACGTATTAGTCATGATATCACATGATGCCTTGGACACCAGTCATTTAGTGAGACCGTATAGACGGTTTCGACCAATGTCGAAGCCAGATGGTGCACCCTTTGGTGCTTGAACTGATATAGAGGCAATTGTAACCTTTTCCTCACCCAAAGCAACTTTGTCCACTGGACAATCGCTAACCATGTGCCCTGGCTGACCACAGCTAAAGCACTTATCATTTTTTTCATCACAGTAACCCCAATAAAATTTACCATAAAATCTAAAGGGAGTATATAAGAGAGCTAACTAGGCCCCACTAGCCTAAGATTAGGCACTCTGTTCCCTGAAGTTGTCACCACCATAAAAATGCCTATCTCCCAACAACTTTGGGTAGTGAGCACTAGCCGTCGAGTAATACCTAGAATTGACCCACTTATTTTAAGTCTATTTACTGCCACTACTGACACTCTATTATTGGTCACCACCTAGCTCAGATAATCTAAACTTCTTACCCTGCCTCTCCTCTATCCCTGCTAGCTTCTTCTTCTTATTCTCTACCTGATACATGTATGTAACAAACCTGGAGATATCTATATCCTTGATCAACAAGGCAACCTTACTTTCCTATATCAAGTCTTAGGATAACCCAAAAAAAAATTCCTCATTCTATTCCTCATGATAGAAGCCATCTCCAGGGCATACTGAGATACCTACAAAAACTTCAAGGCATACTCTTTGACAGGCATTTTACCTTGCTTTAGTTTTACAACATCTTACACCTTTGCTTCCCTCAACTCTTGAGGAAAGAAGTAGTCCAAAAAATCATTAGAGAAATCCTTTCATAGAGCTTACTCAGCATCGTCACCCTTGACTGATCCTATTCCTTGTACTACTGGTATGCCACATCTTTCAGTTGGTAGGCATCAAGCTCCACGCCCTCCACACTAGTGGTATGCATAACACAGAAGATCTTTTCCACCTTATCTAGAAAACCCCAGGCATCCTCATCAACCTTTATATTAGTAAAGATCGGAGGGTTCAACCTCATGAATTTCCCAATCCTTGTGGCCCTAGACGATGGAGTAATAGATGCAATATTCTCAGCCTGAGAGCTACTAACTGAGCCAATATATGAATAGACTGATGAAACACAACATTCATCATATCATCCTGAGGAGCTCGAAGAAGACTCAAACGAGATGTATCAACCCTTACTTGTAGGAAAACTCAAATGAGATGTATCAATATTTATCTGACAGGAAGATATCTTAATCTATGCTGGCTATTTAGTTCTGTAACATAGGGACTGTAACTAAGGGTCAAAAACAATGCTAGAAGGAATGCCCCTATCCCTAGGTTCACTCGGTGCTGAATTCTACTCCCAACTGAATAGATACTGGTCTGATTACTAAACTGTACTAGGATTGACTAAACTGTTAATTATCATGGTGACTAACTAAACTGAACTAAGTTCACTGAGTTCTGTTAACTGACTGAATACTACTGTATTATTCATGACACTATTGAGACTAATCTGTAGCTACTTAGATTCTAGGTAAATAGCTAGATTGCCGAGTATTGAATACTCCAGGACTCGATAGCATTTATAATCATAAAACATGGAAATACTTGAAAACATTGCAATGATCAACTATTCACAATGCAATCATTGAGACATTTCTTTGGGCACTTAGAAGTCATGAAATTGTGCATGAATAGGAATACATACTAACATGTCATAATTATACTATTCAACTCATATGGGCATTCCATCAAACACTTACAAGGTATAGCTTTAGCATGATAGTAATTTAAGCACATAGTAATAGAATGAATTTAACACTAGGGTCACTAATGAATCATAATTGCACATTTATTCAGCTAAGCATTTTATCAAACACCTAGGAGGCATGATTAAGTGCTTGGGCATGAATAACATGCTGATGCATCATGACTACAACCATAAATTCACAATTCAAGGGTTTCAATATGGGGATTTTAATAATTACATATATGATACCTTATTTTCATGAAAAATACAATTAGATCTTGGATTGAAAACCCATACAATAATATGAATGTGAAAACAACCCAATTAGTATATGTCATTCATAATACTATTAACTTGAGTTTTTAAAAAAGGGTTTTTGAACTCTAAGGGTGGAAGGAAACCCTTGGATGAACACTTAACATACCTTGGGGCTTGAATTCATGGAGATTGATGGTGTGTTCTTAAAGCCTGAATTTGAAATTGGGTGCCCTAGGGTTTGTTCTTGAGGAAATTTGAGAGAAAATAATGATTTTTTGCCCTTTCTAAGAATGAATCACGTATTTTAGGGATAAATAGGGTGAGGGATTTGACCTAATTTCCCCTACGGATGCTGGCTTGTAAATTACTGAAAATGTGCCTAGTGACATGCAAACAGACATGCCACATTGATAGCTGATGCGATAGCCAATGTGACACATTAATATCACATTGGCTCACTAGAATTTACACTCGAAGTAGGGGAAAAGTATTTATCGATGCAATAGGCAACACGATTCATCGGGATTGTGTCGAACCACTATTTTGGACTCCCAAACATGCCTCAAATGATGTTTGACAAATCCAAACCTCACCCAAGAACACCTACTTACATTCTTGATCATGAATCAACCTAAAAATTGATATTTAAGATCGTATGGGTCCAAAATAAGGTCATGGGAATATCGAGGAAAAAATAAGACTAAGTGTCAATACTTAGCTTAAAATTTCTAAGTCTGGGATCTCTTTTCATGCTATAAAGGATTGAGTTAGGCTTGGAAATTTTATGAGGTCTTATAAAATCTTCCCCTTGGGAACATTCGTCCTCCAATGAGACTGAATAAGCTGAGAATATTGATATACTGAGTTTACATATTGAACATTCATCACTAAAGCATAACTAAATTTCAAAAACATGGCACATAACTGAGCTGTTTTATGAAGGTATAAATGATGTGAGAATGCTATGCAACTGAAACTCTTACTAAGTTTGTAAAGGTAATCTGAGCATGAAACTGAGTAAATCTAAGGAAGATTGTTACCTTGAGTTGAGTATGAGTTATACGAGAAGAGGTGAGGGTACTTGATCCACATATCTGCTTTGGCTTCCCAAGTGGCTCCCTTAACGGACTGATTCCGCCAAAGAACTTTGACCAAAGGAACTTCTTTGTTCCTCTGTCTGCGAACTTGATGGTCAAGAATTTCGACCGGAAATTCCTCATAAGAGAGACTATTCTGAGCATCTATGCCCTCTATAAGGACTAAAATACTAGGTCACTAATATATTTCTTTAGTAAGGAGACATGAAACACTGGATGTACTGAAGCTAAGTCTGAAGGAACCTCAAGGTCGTAAGCTACCTTTCCAAAATGGCTGAGAATTTTGTAAGGACCGACATATCAGGGAATAATCTTCCCCTTCTATCAAAATCTCTTCACTCCTTTCATGGGAGAGATTTTCAAATACACAAATTTTTCAATATCAAACTCGAGATCTTTCCTTCTCATATCTGAATACGATTTTTGTCGGCTTTGAGCTGTCTTAAGCCTTTTTCTGATCAACTAAACTTTTTATAAGGCATTAAATACCAAGTCAGGCCCTACCACTACGGCCCCACCCACTTCAAACAAACCAATGGGATATCTATATCTCCTCCTATAAAATGCTTAAAACAGAGCCATCTGAATACTATAATTATAGCTTCTATATACGTGAACTCAATCAAAGGCAAGTGGTAATCCTAACTACCCTTAAAATCAATGGAACACGCTCTTTACATAGCTTTTAGAGTCTGAATGGTCCTTTTTCCTTGACCATCTGTCTGAGGGTGAAAGGCTATAATAAGATGGACTTGGGTACCAAGATCCTTTTGGAAGGCTTTCCAAAAATGAATGGTAAACTGCGTACCTCTATCTGAAATAATGGACAATGAAACTCCATGCAATTTGAACAACTCTCTAACATAGAGCTTAGTGTAATCCTTGGCTAAATAAGTGGTATGAATTGGTAAAAAATGAGATGACTTGGTCATCCTATGCACAATGACCCAAATTGAATCATACTAATAATGAGTGTAGGGCAAGCCCATCACAAAATCCATGTTCACCTCCTCCCACTTACAAGTGGGAATACCAAATTCCTACATAGGTCCATTAGGCTTTAGATGCTCAACCTTAACCTGATGGTATGTAGAGCACTTAGATACAAACTATGTAATGTCTCTCTTCATCCCACTCCACCAATAGACCTCCCAAAAATTATGGTATATCTTAGTGTCCCTTGGGTGAATCGTGTAATACACTTCATGTGCCTCTACAAGAATCCTCTGCATCATGACATCCACACATGGCACACAAAACCTACCCTAACAACGCAATACACCATTTCCCCCTTAGGAGAAAAACTCTACCGTCTGATCTCTGACTGACTCTTTCAGCTTAACTACACTGGAATCTTTGCCTGCTTTTTTTAAAATCAAAAACCAGAGACGATTTGGAACTATTCTGTACCTATAGACTATCCTCTACTGAATCGGCTAAGCGGATACCTAGTCGGGCAAGATTATGAACTTCCTAAACTAACTTCTTCTTACCATCCTCCACGCGAGCAACACTACCTATAGACATCCTACTGAGAGCATCGACTACTATATTGGCCTTGCCCGGATAATACAACACACTCATGTCATAGTTTTTCAACCACTCTAACCACCTTCTCTGATACAGGTTCAGGTATTTATGAGAAAACATATACTGCAGGCTTTTATGGTCAGTGAACATATCTATATGTACCCCATGTAAATAGTGCCTCTAAATTTGTAAGGTAAACACTACAATTGCTAACTTAAGATTAAGGGTAGGGTAATTCTTTTTATGGGGCTTTAGCTATCTAGAGGCATAGGCTATGACCTTACCTCTTTGCATCAAAACACATTCCAAACCAACTCTAGAAGCATCATAATATACCATAAATTCGTCTGAACCATCTGGTAAAGTCAAAACTGGGGATGTAGTGAGTCGAGTCTTCAACTCCTGAAAGCTTTTCTAACAAAAATCTATTCACTGGAACTTAACTTTCTTCTGAGTCAATCTGGACATATGGGATGTAATAGAAGAAAATCCCTCAACAAACCATCCGTAATAGACAGCCAAACTTAAGAAACTTCTAATATCTGATGGACAGATGGGTCTAGGCCATTTTCTCACTACTTCAGTCTTTTAAGAATCAACTCTAATACCATCATCGGAAACTATATGACCAAGGAAAGCTACTGAGCTTAGCAAAAATTTGCGCTTACTAAATTTGGCGGAAAACGGATGGGCTCTGAGTGTCTATATACTATTCTGAGATGATCTGCATAATCATATTCACTGCAGGAGTAGACAAGAATGTCATCAATAAAGACTATGACGAATATGTCCAAGTACTACTTGAACACACGGTTCATCAAGTCTATAAAAGTTGTTTGGGGAATTAGTAAGACCAAATTACATGACTTGGAATTCAAAGTGACCATACCGAGTCCTAAAAGCTATTTTCAAAATGTCACATTCTCTGACTCTAAGTTGATGATAGCCTTATCCGAGGTCTCTCTTAAAAAAGTCACTGGCACCCTGAAGCTGGTCAAATAAGTCATCGATTCTGGAAAGTGGATACTTGTTCTTGACAGTGACTTTGTTTAACTAAAGGTAGTCAATACACATTCTAAGAAAACTATCTTTCTTATGCACCCAATGGGATATGCTGGGTCTGATGAATCCTTTACTAGGAGATCCTTCAACTGTTCTTTCAACTCTTTGAGTTCTGCTGGAGCCACTCTGTATGGCAGAATAGAGATGGGCTGAGTATCTGGAAGAAGGTCTATTTTGAATCAATTTCCCTTTTAGGAAGAACTCTAGTAAGATCTTTGGGAAACACATCTGGGAATTCAGTTTCTATAGGAATTGATTCAAGACAAGGTGTCTCAAAAATAGAATCCATAACTCAATTAACTCAAACAAGATGGTAGACATAATCCCTAGATATTATTTTCCTCGCCTTTACGTAGGAGACAAGCTGACCTCTAAGTGCTGAGGTAGTATCCCCCATTCTAGAACAGGTTAATTCAGAAAATGATAATAGAAAACTCTATTCTTGCAGTCAACTGAAGAATAGCATGAATGAAACCAATCTATACTGAGAATGACATAAAAATCTATCATCTCTAACTCTTCTAAGTCTGCTGAAGTAACTTTCTAAGATACCATAACCAGACAGTTCCTGTACTTTTTCACTAGGGTAGAGACTGAGAAAGGCTCTGCTACGATTTCAGGACTGACTCTGAAGTTAACCGCTATATAAGGAGTTACAAAGAACAAAGAAGATCCTTGATCTAGAAAAGTATAAACATATAAATAATAAACTTATAACATACCAGTTACCACATCAGTAGAATTTTCCTGATCCTTTCAGGACTGGAGTACATAAAGTCTATTTGAGTGCTGCCTAGTGGTGGTACTGGAAGTGGCACCCTGCTGATTCGGGTATCTGGACTGAGCTAGGGAACGGTAATGTTGACTCTACAGAACCATTAAAGTACACTCTCTAACACTATGTCTTGGTTTGCCACATTTGAAACATACATCACTGCTTGCTCTACAGGCGCCCTGATGGTTTCTACCATATTTCTGGCAAAGAGGATTTGTTCGGGTACTTCTAACACTACCCTGAGGTTTAGGGTCTAGTGCCTTATCTTTATTGTTATCTCTTAATTTCGGATTGGAGAACTAGCTGAGGACGGAGCTGGAACTGATGGTTTCAGGAAAAACCGAGGCTAGTTACCACCCTCTGACTTGGCTGAGTGAAGTTGAAGCTACTAGTTCTAGCTCTCTTATTTTCCCTCTATTTTCTTTATTCTTAGCCTCTTCTATCTTCTTAGCATAGACTATGAACCTAGATATGTCCATCTTCTTAATCATCATTGCAGTCCTACACTTCTTGATCACACTTTTAGACACACTTGATAGAAATTTACTCATCTTAGACCTGTTATCAGCTACCACATGAGGGGCATATCTGGCTAATTGAGTAAACTTGAGGGAATACTTATTCACTGTCATGTTTCCCTACTTTAGATTAATAAACTCCAAAACCTTAGCTTTCCTTAACTCCAGGGGGAAGAACCTATCCAAAAAAGCAATGGTAAACTCCTCCCATTCTAGGGGCCCTGCATTTGCAGACCTCTCTACCTTCCACTACTTGAACCATGAGTGATCCACATCCTGCAACTGATATGCGGATGACTCAACACTTACACTAGCTGTTACCCCCATGATATCTATGACTTTCTGCACCATGTCAAGTAATTCCCGTGGGTCCTCTTCAGACTTAGACCAGTAAAGGATGGAGGATTCATTCGGGTAAAGTCTTGAATTCTAGCTGTTGCAGTATTGGCCTCTCAATTGGCCTGGACAATAGTTGGGCGTTCATTATGGGATATCATATAATGATCTAGGGTGGTGAAAATTTCCCTGAACTCTGCATGAGAAACATGCTCATTCAGGGGGTCTTCCTAAATAGGCGGAGGCGCTAGCTGATTCCCAGTCCTTCATCCATTTGTCCTTTTAGTAGGCATATTCTGTAAGTGGAAGGAAAAAAATTAGACTGAGAGTTTAACTTGAGCTCTTGCTCACACTCATGATATGAATACTGAAAGATGGGAACTTGTTCCTAAAATGCCTCATAGCCTCTTGTTCTTTAGTGTGGCACACTACACACGTATGTAACAGACTCTATTAGATGCGACTTTCAGACTCACTAGGAATTTGTTGAACCTTAAGGTTTGATACCAAATTTGTAACACCTCGAGTCTGTACCCCTAATGCTACACAATGCTTACATTCCTGAAGGACCAAAAGTTAACCCAAGATGTGTACATGCTGCAATCATTGAATAATAACCCTATAATAATATGGAAATTAGGCTGAATCTACCATAAGGTTCATAAAAAAATCAAATACTGATAAATAAATACTAAAAAATGAATATCTGTCTGAAATAGTCTAGTTTGAAAGACTCTAACTCTTTCAAGTTGGAGCTGATGGGACAAGTCCAGAACTAATTTTGACTACTGAAAAATATGCTAAAATATTGAAAGGGATAACTTTGTCCTTGAACTATGAGGACTTACCACTATATCTGTCGCTGATAATCCAAGCTGCTAAGTACAGTTAGTAGCCCATGCATCTTAACCTATGATATAATACATCATAAAACAAAATAAAGAATATATGTCAGTACTTTGAATGTATTAGTATGCTAAGTAAGGTAAGGATGAATGCATGAGTTCACATGCCTGAACAAAATCTAACTAAATAATATGCATGCAACTGACTGAGAGTTTATGTATGAATGAACTACTGTATTTACTGGTTATGCACTACTGCACATATATCTCTCTCTCTATATATATGTATACTACTAGCTGGGTGACTATTTCTGATAGTCCTGATTGTATAGAACTAAACTGAGTTCTATATTAAACTGGGTAACTGTATCTGACAGTCCTGATCATAATGAACTGAACTAAATTCTGTATTGATTCTGAAACTAAAAGTATAACTATGGGAGTGCTCACCTAACTGACATACTCCGAACATAGAATGAGTAAGGGTCCAACCTATGACCCCAGTTGGAAGGGTGTTAGCACCTTGCAAAGGGATACTACAATGGTATGAGTTAACCTTATCTGACAGGAAAACATTTTGTTAACTCTTACTGGTAGGAAAACTCATATCAGATGTATCAATCCTTATCTGGCAGGAAGATATCTCAACCTACACTAGATATATAGTTTTGTAACACAGGGACTGCTATTAAGGGTCAAACCCTATTATAGCAGGAATTCCCCCATCCTTGGGTTCGCTCGGTGCTGAATCCTACTCCCAACTGAATAGGAACTAGTCTGATAACTAGACTATATTATGCTTGACTGAACTATTACTGATCGTGCTGATTGACTAAACTGGACTGAGTTTACTAAGTTTTGTTAGCTGACTGAGTACTACTTTACTATTTATGACACTATCGAGACTAATTTATAGCTACTGAGATTTGAGGTAAACAACTGGATTGTTGGGTATTGAATACCTCCAGGACTCGATAACATTTATAATCATAAAACATGGCAATACTTGAAAACATGGCAATTATCAACTATTCATAATGCAATCATTGAGACATTTCTTTGGGGACTTGGAGGTTATGAACTTGTACATGAAAAGGAATACATACTAACATGTCATAATTACACTATTCAACTCACATACACTAGCATGACATAACTTTAGCATGATAGTAATTTAAGCACATAGTAATAGCATGAATTCAACACTAGAGTCACCAATAAATCATAAGTGCACAATTTACTCAACTAAGCATTTTATTAAACACCTGGGAGGCATGATATTATAGTTAGGCATGAATAACATGTTGATGCATCATGACTACAACCGTCAATTCACAATTCAAGGGTTTTAACATGGGTATTTCAATAATTACATACATGATATCTTATATTCATGAAAACTATAATTAAATCTTGGATTGAAAACCCAAACAACAAAATGACATGAAAGCAACCCAATTGGTACATGTAATTCTAGACACTATTAACTTAAGATTTTAAAAAGGGGTTCTTGAACTCCAAGAGTGGAAGGAAACCCTTGGACGAACACTTAACATTCCTTGGTTCTTGAATTCGTTAAGATTGATGGTGTGTTCTTGAAGCTTGAATTTTAAATTGGGTGCCCTAGGGTTTGTTCTTGAGGAAATTTGAGAGAAAATAATGAATTTTTGTATTTTGGATGGCTGAATCACGTGTTTTGGGGCTGAATAGGGTGGGGGATTCGACCTAATTTCCACTCAGGACACGGGCTTTTAAATTACTAAAAACGTGTCCAGCAACATGCAGACCACCATACCACATCGATGGCCGATGGAATAGTGATTGCGACGCGTCGATATCTGGTTAGCTCACTCGCATTTGCACTGGGAGCTGGGGAAAAATATCTATCGATGCATAGTTGATGCGAAGACTCGAGATTGCATCGATCGACTATTTTGGACTCCCAAACATGCCTCAAATGATGTTCAAAACACCTAATAACATTCCTGATCATGAATCAACCTAAAAATAAACATTTTAAGGTCGCAAGGGTCAAAAATAAGTTAAATGTCAGTACTTAGCTTAAAATTTCTAAGTCTGGGATCTCTTTTCATGCTTTAAAGGACTGAGTTAGGCTTGAAAATTTTACGGGATCTTACACATCCTTTTTACTTAAAAAACCTTCCAAAAGAGAGCCCACTTGTCTATCCACATAACTGTGACAAGAAACAAGGAACAAGAGTTGTCTGTACTCATCATGCCACGGTTGCACCCACTTTTGATATAACCAAGCATCAAAATGATCAATCAAGGGTGTATAACCCGAAAAAGAAAGGACTACTTGGTTACTCAAGAGATTTGGACAAAGTTGTATGCAAAAGGAAATATGGTAACCAATCAACCACTTATGAAGACTTACATGTATTCCAAGTCTCAATAAGCTTATAACCCCTCTATAGAACACAAGTTTATTAGAGGATTTTCCCTTACAAAACTTTGGCCTCTCAAGTAGATTAAAAATCTCCAAGAAAGACTTTCCATTATAGGAATGAGTTCCAACATCCTCACCCGTGGTTGACTTGTTTTCTTTCCCAAGCACCGAGTGGTGTGGAGAAGAACCACCATATTTACAATGAACACCAGGATCAAATGTAGAGATTTTCCATGCACACAGATTTAGGTAGCACTTCCATCCTCCAAGATTACCTCTAATACAATCATATGTTCCCTCTATACTAGCATGATCAACAGGAAAGGCAACAAGGGGGTTACTCTCTTTCAATCGACCAACATTTTTAACATCATCATTTTCACACATAAGTTTGTCTTCATGATTCCCATAAAACAATGGACTATCACTTTTCATAATGGATTCAACACTAGGTGGATACAAATTGATCATGATAGAAGAATCAATTTTGTCATCCTTAGGATCAACTAGTGTATCCATAAGCTAAAGTTGAACATTATAATCATGAAGTATAGAGACATCCAGCTCACCTAAAGACAAGCTACTATTCATACTTAGTTGGCTACTAGCCTTATTCACTAGAGTGCAAGAGTTATCTTGGTTACCTTGTAGCTTATTTGGAGCGTGTCCACTCACGGGAACTTGATAATTTGGTGAAGTGGGAAGGGTGAATTTAGTTAATTTTTGATGCTCTATAAAGTTATCCAATTTTTTTGTAAGAGAATTTTCCATCCCTTCCATTCTTCTTCTATCCTTGACATTGTACCTTCATGAGATTCAATCAACTATCTATGGCATCAAACCTTTCCATGATAGATTTATCCCAACTAGGAATTTCACTTTCATCATCCATTATACCTATCAAAAGAAACACTAAAAAAACAAAAAACAGCAAACAAGTTAATGTTAGAAAAGATAACATCCTCACAAGTTCTCAAGCTCACACCATTGAAAGGTCACTCAATTGTTGTCGCAAGTGTTGGTATCTCATTTATACTCCAACGAGGTTACTCAGTATAAATTGTAGCTTGAGGTCGGAGTGGATTGTTGTTTGAAATGACCCAAAGGAAAATATGTATGGATTTGAACCATGAAACTACAACGAATCACAAACGATAAAAGCACACAAGGAACGCAAACATAAAGAAATAGATTCAAAACTAACTTACAACCTAGTAGGTGATTATTATTTGTAAATTAGTACTACAGTCACAAAATGTAACAAAATAAACAAAGAAAAATAATTTAGAAATCTGAAATTTTGAGCCTTAGGTTATTCTTGAAGGGTGATGACATGGCAGCCACGTGGTAGCCTTGGATTGGGTGTTGAAATTATCAAAATTTGAAAAAAATTTATTGTCTTCAATTTGTATTGACCAATTGTCAACTAAGGATGAGTGGAAATCAACTTTGGGAGGGAAACAACATGACTTAGAACCTCTTTTTCAAATTCAAAATGGTTTAACTTCCTTGCACCTTTTTGGCAAGACACCTTTTCAAATTTTTTTTGGCTCTTTCCTCTTTTGTTAGTCTTGGGATAAGCTCTTACGCCCTTTTGGTAGACAAGACTTTGGAAAGACCTTTTGTCCTCTTTCCTTTTTGGATGTCTTGGGATTGTGTATTTCAAGGAAATCACAAACCACACTCTTTTTTAGACCCTTTTAGATCAAACCACTCCTTTTGAATGTTCTTGTTCAACAAATCATGAAGAACATGAAGAACACTAAGAACATTCAAGGGTTGAAACTAAACCAAATGAACTCCAAATTGAATCGTTTTGGATTTATTTTGCTCACTTTAAATTCCACAACAACAACATGTTTTATAGCATCCATACCACAATAACAACACACATACAAGCTTAGATCCACAACAGCAACAACCTTCAAATTTCATGAACAACCCAGAAATATCTCAAACTTCGGATCTAGACTCTAGTAGTGTTAGTGAAGAAGGACATAACGCTAGAAAGCACCAAGACACACAAAATTCTCCTAAATGTAAGTTCAAAATTTTGGACCAAATACAAAAATGGGACAAATTTCTTTTTTTTTTTTGAAAATTTTTGGTTTTATAAACTTCATTTCTGTGCTTTTCAAGTTAACAAGCCCAAGATTGATCTCGTAGTAAAGAAATCAATACTTGCTTGGATATTAAATAATATAAACCAGCCAAAAAATGGTACAAAATCATCTAACAACACATGATAACAAGATGGAACAATAAAATCGAGAACAGAATATAACAACAAGCAATATGTAAAGATAGATAGATAACTTGACATACGAATGCAAAAATACTAAGAATGTGTATCAAACATTAAGACCCTAAGATTCATACAAGCAACAATAGGTTCTTACAAAGGCCTCAAGTGAATAGGAATCCCCAAGAGACCCCTGTTTTTAAACTAGTAACCAACATAAGTGATTCCACACTTTCCACAAGTGAATCCACACTTGCAAATTCATACTCAAATAGTTTATCTCTCCAAATAATATCAAAGTTTCTGAAAATACACCAAATGAAAGTTATTTAAAGACTTAGGCTACACTTATTACATAGTAAATGACCAAAAGGCCCTTAATAAGGGGCTAGACTTTATAGGTGCCTCTTTGCATTATGTAATGACAAAAAGGCCCTTAATAAGGGGTGGCCTTGGAGTGTAATATGGCTCTTGTTCATGCTCCAACACTTTTTCTCTCGGTTAGGCATCAAAGGTAAGCCCCAAGTTTGAGTCATCTTTATGTGTTGGTCTCCAATGATGTCGTTGAAATCTATGATGCTCCTTTGACTCATATCATCCTTCCCTTCTTGAAAAAGATTCGACCACTAATTCAATCTTTGCAAAATAGTCGGAGAAATAAGCAAACACACTTTTCTCAAGGATGAGGGTTAAGGTTAGCACAATCAATCATAGCATCAACCCAAGTTGCACACACTCCAGATGCCAAGGGATGTTAGCGAGTAGAATACCCTTCCAATCATAATAAACCATGTTTACACACAAGGCATACTTAGCACCGACATGGTTATGCTCACAAATAGACAAAATAGAATGACAAGAGTTATGTTTACCTAAGATTCTTCCAAGAACAAGATTATATGATGGTAGGAACAAACAACTTTAGTACCACACATCCTTTTTAATTGAACAACCTCCAAAGATAGAGCCCACTTGTCTATCCACATAAGTGTGACAAAAAATAAGGAACAAGAGTTGTATGTCCACATCAAGCCATGGTTGCACCCACTTTTGATATAACCAAGCACTAAAATGATCAATTAAAGGTGTATAACCCAAAAAGGTAAGGACTACTTGGTCATTCAAGAGGTTTGGACAATGTGGCATGCTAGAGGAACCATAGTAATCAATCAACTACTTATAAAGACTCACATAGATTCCAAGTCTCAAAAAGCTCATAACTCCTCTATAGTACTCAAATTGTTAGACGTTTTCCCTTACAAAAGTTTAGTCTCTCAAGTAGATTAGAGATCTCTAAGAAAGACTTTCTTTTATTGGAATGAGTTCAAACATCCTCATTTTTGGTTAAATTGTTTTCTTTCCCAAGCACCTAATGGTGTGGATAGGAACTACCATATTTCTAATAAACACCAGGATCAAATGATGAGAGAGTCCATGCTCACGGATTTAGGTAGCACTTTCGTTCTGTAAGATTACCTCTAATACAATCATATGTTCCCTCTATACTAGCATGATTAACAACAAAGGCAACTAGAGGGTCCCTCTCTTTCAATTGACAAACATTTTTAACATCACCATTTTCACACACAAGGTGGTCTTCATGAATCCCACAAGACAAAGTACTATCACTTGTCACAATGGCTTTAAGACTAGGTGGAGACAAATCGATCATGCTAGAAGAATCAATTTTGTCATCATTAGGATCAACTAGTGTATCCATAATCTCAAGTTAAACATTATCATCATGAAGTGAAGGGAGATCCAGCTCACCTAAAGACAAGCCACAATTCACACTTACTTGTCTACTAGCCTCATTTAATAAAGTGCAAGAGTTAGCTTGGTTACCTTGTAGCTCATTTGGTTTATGCCCATTCATGGGAATTTGATAATTTGGTGGAGTAGGAAGGGTAAATTTAGGAAATCTTTAATGCTCTATCAAGTTATTCAATTTTTTTGAAATTGAGTTTTCCATCCCTTCCATTCTTCTTCCATCCTTGCCATTGTACCTTCAAGAGATTCAATTAATTATCTATGGGATCAAACCTTTCCATGATTGATTTATCCCAACTGGCATTTCACTTTCATCCGCCATTGTACCTATCAAAAGAAACATTAAACAAACAAAAAAAATAGCAAACAAGTTAAGATTAGAAAAAAAAACATCCTCATAAGTTCTCAAGCTAACACCTTTAAAAGGTCACTCAATTGGTGTCGCAAGTACTGGTATCTTGTTTACACTCTAATGAGGTTACTCGATACCAATTGTGGCTTGAAGTTGGAGTGGATTCTTGTTTGAAATGACACAAAGGACAATATTTATGGATTTGAACCAAGAAACTTCAACGAATCACAAACAATAAAATCAATTAAGGAAAGCAAACACAAAGAAAAAGATTCAAAACTAAATCACAACCTAGTAGGTGATTATTATTTGTCAATTAGTACTAGAATCAGAAGAAACTTAGAAATCTGAAAATTTGATCCTTAGGTGATTCTTGAAGGGTGATGATGTGGCAACCACGTGGTAACCTTAGATTGGGTGTTGGAATTGTCAAAATTTGAAAAAAATTTCTTGTCTTCAATTTGTATTAACCAATTTTCAACTAACAATGAGTGGAAATCAACTTTGGGAGGGAAACAACAAGACTCTGAGCCTCTTTTTCAAATTCAAAATAGTTTGACTCCCTTCCACCTTTTTGGCAAGACACCTTTTTGAAATCTTTTTGGCTCTTTCCTCTTTTATAAGTCTTGGGATAAGATCTTACTCCTTTTTGGTAGACAAGACTTTGGAAAGCCCTTTTGTCCTCTTTCCTTTTTGGATGTCTTGGGATTGTGTCTTTCAAGGAAATCACAAACCACACTCTTTTTTAAACCCTTTTAGATCAAACCACTCCTTTTGAATGTTCTTGTTCAACAATTCATGAAGAACATGAAGAATACCAAGATCATTCAAGGGTTGAAACTAAACCAAATGAACTCTAAATTTAATGGTTTTGGATTCTATTTGCTCACGTTAAACTACACAAAAACAACATGTTTTTAAGCAACCAATCCACAAAAAAACACACGTACAAGCTTAGATCCACACAGTAAAAACCTTTAAATTACAAGAACAACTCAGAAATAGCTCAAACTTCGGATCTAGACTCTAGTAGTGTTAGTGAAGAAGGACATAACACTAGAAAGCACCAAGACACACAAAAATTTCTTAAATGTAAGTTCAAAATTTTGTCCCAAACACAAAAATGGGATAAATTCCTTTTTTTTTTTTTGAGATTTTTTGGTTTTATAAACTTCTTTTTTGTGCTTTTCAAGTTAATAAGCCCAAGATTCATCTCGTAGTAAAGAAATCAATACTTGCTCTGATACCAAATGATACAAACCAGCCAGCAAATGATACAAAAGCATCTAACAACACACTATAATAAGATGGTACTATGCTACTGATTCAACAACAAAACTGAGAAGACAAGATAACAACAAGCAATATATAAAGATAGACAGATAACTTGACATACGAATGTAAAAATACTAAGAACCAAAATGTGTATCAAACATTAAGACCCTAAGATTTATACAAGCAACAATAGGTTCTTAATATGACCTTAAGGGAAAAGGAATCCCCAAGGAACCCTTGTTTTTAAACTGGTAACCAACACAAGTGATTCCACACTTGCAAATTCACTCTCAAAGAGTTTATCTCTCAAAATAATATATAGTTTTTGAAAATACACCTAATGAAAGCTATTTAAAGTCTTAGGATACACTTATTACATAGTAAATGACCAAAAATCCCTTAAGGAGGGGCTATACTCCATAGGTGCCTCCTTGCTTTATGCAATGACAAAAAGGCCCTTAATAAGGGGTGGCCTTGGAGTGTAATGCGACTCTTGTCCATGCGTCAACACTTTTTCTCGCGGTTAGGCATCAAAGGTAAGCCCCAAGGTTGAGTTTTCTGTAAGTGTTGTCCTCTAATGATGTCGTCAAAAGCTATGATGCTCTTTTGACTCATAGCATCCTTTCCTTCTTAAAAAGGATTCGACCACAAATCTGAACCTTGCAAATCAGTAGGAGAAACAAGCAAACTCACTTTTCTCATGGCATGAAGGTTAAGGTTAGCACAATCAATCATAGCATCAACCCAAGGTTGCACACACTCCAGATACCAAGGGGTCTTAGAGAGTAAAATACCCTTTCAATCACAATAAATCATGTTTACACACAAGGCATACTTAGCACCAACATGGTTATGCTCAAAAATGAAGAAAATAGAGCGACAAGAGTTATGTGTACCTAAGATGCTGCCAAGAATAAGATCATATGATGGTAGGAACAAATAACTTAAGTACCACACATCCCTTTTAGTTGAACAACCTTCCAAGAGAGAGCCCACTTGTCTATCCACATAAGTGTGACACGAAATAAGGAACAAGAGTTGTCTGTCCATATTATGCCCACGGTTGCACCCACTTTTGATATTATCAAGCATCAAAATGATCAATCATGGGTTTATAACCTAAAAAGGTAAGGACTACTTGGTCATTCAAGAGATTTGGAAAAATTGGTATGCTAGAGGAACCATGGTAATCAATCAACCACTTATGAAAACACATATGGATTCCAAGCCTCAATAAGCTCATAACCCCTCTATAGTACTCAAATTTGTTGGAGGTTCTTCCCTCACAAAACTTTGGCCTCTCGAGTATATTAGAAATCTCCAAAAAAGTCTTTTCATTATAGGAATGAGTTCCGACATCCTTATCCGTGCTTGTTTTGATTTCTTGCCCAAGCACTGAGTGGTGTGGAGAATAACCACCATTTTCCCAATAAACGCCAAGATCAATTGGAGAGAGTGTCCCTGTATACGAATTTAGGTAGTAGTTCTGTCCTCCAAGATTACCTCTAATAAAATCATATGTTCCTTATATACTAGCATGATCAACAACAAAGCCAACTAGAGGGTCACTCCCTTTCAATTGACCAACAATTTTAACATCACTATTTTCTCAAACATGTTGGTCTTCATGACTTCCAAAAGATAATGTACTATCATTTGTCAAATGGCTTCAACACTAGGTAGACACAAATCGATCTTGCTAGAATAATCAATTTTATCATCATTAGGATCAACTAGTGTATCCATAATTTAAAGTTGTACATTCATCATAAAGTGAAGGGATATCTAGCTCACCTAAGGACAAGCTACCATTCACTCTTAGTTGGTTACTAGCCTTATTCACTTGTAACGCCCCAAGTCTGTACCCCAGATGCTACATAGTGCTCATAGTCCTGAAGGGCCGTAAGCTAACCCATGACTGGTACCTGCTGTAATAACTGAATAATAATACTATAATTATGTGGAAATTAGGCGGAAACTTTCCATAAGGTTCAAATCTGAAATAAATACTGAAACTAAACATCTATCTAAAAATACTCTTGTCTGAATATTCTTTGTAGTCTGAACAAAGAATTGATGGGACAAGTCCCCAACTAACTCCGACTACTTAAATAAATTGTGTACTGAAATACTGTATTAATAAATCGTGCGTCTAAACCTATGATATAAGACATCGTAGCTCAAAGAAAAAGTATGCGTCAGTACTTTGAATGTACTGGAATGCTAAGTTAGGTAGGCTAACATGCATAGATTCATATGCATGAACAAATACTGACTAAGCAACATGAACATAACTAAATGAGGGTATATGAATGAATACATAAACTGTAACTGAGATTATGATAACACTGGATACTGAGTTCTGAATACTGATTTATAGATATCTGAGTTTACTGATAACTGAGTGACTATTTCCGATCATCCTGATTCTGTAGAACCAAACTGAGTTATATACTGAGACTGAATCTAAAACTAAAACTACAGAAGGTAATCATCTAACCAACATGCCCCTTCCCTGAAATGATTTAGGGTCCATCCTGTAACCCAAGTTAGAAGTATGTCAGTACCGTGCCACGAGTAAAGACAATCTGTGAGTTGACCCTCTCTGGCAGAAAGCACTTTTGTCAACCCTCGCTGGCAGGAAAACTCGTACGAGATGGATCAACCTTAGTCTGGTAGGAAGATATCTCAACCTATATTGGCTACGTAGTTCTATAACCTAGGGATTTCTACTAAGTGTCAAACCCTATGGTGATAGGAATGCCCCCATCCTTGGGTTGGATCGGTGCTGAATCCTACTCTTAACTGAATAGACACTGAACTGATTTCTAGTCTATACTAGGCTAGACTGAGTTGTTACTAATAGTACAGTGTAAGTGAACTAAATTGAGTCCACTGAGATCCGTTAATTGGTGGAGTACTATTAAATTCTATTAACTAACTGAATACTATAGAGTTCTGTTAACTGACTGAGTTTACCGAGGTCTGAACTGAATATTGTATTGGAACTATGACTGATTTTTGAGTACTACTATTTGAGCCACTACTGAGGATGTTCTGTAACTACCGTAGCTCTAGATAAATAGCTAAGCTTTTGGGTATTGAATACCCCCAGAACTCGATAGCATAAAAAGTAAATCGTAACATAGACTTGAAAAGTATAACCATATGCACTAGTTCATAACTCATTCATAGAGACATTTTATCAAACACTTGCATAATATAACTTGCACATAAGCTAGCATGACATGATTTTCCCTTTATTAGTTCAAATAAGCAATTTATCAGGCACTTGGAGAACACAATCTATGCACATGATACTAAACAACATGTAGGCATCATAACTTCAATTCCAATTTCACACATTAAAGGGTTTAACATGATTTCACATGATACTACACATATATCAACTAAATCCACATGAAACTTATAATGAAACATGGATTTAGAACCTCAATTAATCATTATCATCACGAATATAATCGAACCCAACATGGAATTTGTGAAATCAATACACTTTAAGTTTTAAAATAGTTTCTTGGACTCCAAGGGTGGAAGGAACTCTCGGATGAACACTTCACATACCTTAAATCTTGAATTATGAAAGATTGATGGATTTTCTTAGAACTTGGATATGAAATGTGATGAACTAGGGTTTGTTCTTGAAATTTTTTAGGGAGAATGAATAAATTTTTCCTTTTGTATGGCTTAATTACATGTTTTGGGAGCTAATATAAGATGGGAAAATACCCATCTACCCCTCTGCACACGGGTTTTAATTATTGAAAACTGGATTAGCAATGCGCAGGTCGACGCACTGCATCGATGGGATTAATGCGATGGCCGATGCGCCATGTCGAGTCCATGTCGGTTCATTGGAAATTTCCACTGGAAGAAAAGAAAAATGTTGAACGACACGATGGCAAATGTGGCACATTGAGATCACATCAATACACTACTTTAGATTCCCAAATATGGTTCAAACGAGGTCCAAAAAATCCAAAACTCATCCGAGAACACCTATTGATATTCCTAATCATGAATCAACCTAAAGATTGATACTTTCAGGCCATAAAGGTCGCAAAATAGAGTCGCCTACTTACAAAGGCTAAAATAACACTAAGTATGAATACTTAGCTAAAAATTTTCAAGTCTGGAACCCCTTAACAAGCTTAAAGGACTGAGTTAAGATTAGGAATTTTTGGGGTCTTACATCACTAGAGTGCAAGAGTTAGCTTGGTTACTTTGTAGCTCATTTGGAGCATGTCCACTCATGGGAACTTGATAATTTGGTGGAGTAGGAAGACTGAATTTAGGAAATCTTTGATGCTCTATCAGGTTATCCAATTTTTTTGAAATAGAGTTTTCCATCCCTTCCATTCATCCTTCCATCCATGCCATTGTACCTTCATGTGATTCAATCAACTATCTATGGCATCAAAACTTTCCATGATGGATTTAACCCAACTAGGCTTTTCCCTTTCATCCGCCAGTGTACCTATCAAAAGAAACACTAAACAAACAAAAAACAGCAAAAAAGTTAAGGTTAGAAAAAAAAACATCCTCACAAGTTCTCAAGCTCACAACTTTGAAAGGTCACTCAATTGGTGTCGCAAGTGTTGGTGTCTCGTTTATACTCCAATGAGGTTACTCGATAGCCATTGTGGCTTGAGGTCAGAGTGGATTCTTGTATGAAATGACTAAAAATAAAATATTTACAGACTAGAACCAAGAAACTACTATGAATCACAAACGATAAAAGCACACAAGGAACAGAAACACAAAGAAACAGATTCAAAACTAACTCACAACCTAGTAGGTGATTATTACTTATCAATTAGTGCTAGAATCAAGAAATGTAACTAAAGAAAAAAAGAAAAGAAACTTAGAAATCTAAAATTTTGAGCCTTAGGTCATTCTTGAAGGGTGATGATGTGGCAGCCACGTAGTAGCCTTGGATTGGGCATTGGAATTGTCAAAATTTGAAAAACAAATTCTTGTCTTCAATTTGTATTGACCAATTTTCAACTAAGGATGAGCAGAAATCAACTATGGGAGGGAAACAACAAGACTTGGAGCCTCTTTCTCTAATTCAAAAGGGTTTGACTTCCTTACACCTTTTTGGCAAGACACCTTTTTGAAATCTTTTTGGCTCTTTCCTCTTTTGTTAGTCTTGGGATTAGCTCTTACTTCCTTTTGGTAGACAAGACTTTGGAAAGTCCTTTTGTCCCCTTTCCTTTTTGGATGTCTTGGGATTATGTCTTTCAAGAAAACCACAAACGACACTCTTTTTTAACCCTTTTAGATCAAACCACTCCTTTCGAGTTTTATTGTTCAACAAATCATGAAGAAAATGAAGAACACAAAGAACATTCAAGGGTTGAAACTAAACCAAATGAACTCCAAATTTAATGGTTTTGGATTCCTTTTGCTCACATTAAACTTCACAATAACAACAACATGTTTTCAAGCCTCCAATCCAGAACAACAACACATGTACAAGCTTAGATCCAAAACAACAACAACTTTCAAATTTCAAGAAAGCTGAGAAACAGCTCAAACTTTGGATCTAAACTTTAGTAGTGTTAGTGAAGAAGGACATAATACTAGTAACAACCAAGACACATAAAAATCTCCTATATGTAAGTTCAAAATTTTGGACCAAGCACAAAAATAGGTCAAATTTCTTTTTTTTTTTTTTGACATTTTTTGGTTTTATAAACTTCTTTTTTGTGCTTTTCAAGTTAACAAGCCCAAGATTGATCTCGTAGGAAAGAAATCAATACTTACTCTGATACCAAATGATACAAACCAGCCAACAAATAATGTAAAACTAGCAAACAACACATGATAACAAGATGGGACTGAGCTACAGATTCAACTACAAAACTAAGAACACAAGATAACAACAAGCAATATGTAAAGATAGATAGATAACTTGACATACGAATGCCCAAATACTAAGAACCAAAATGTGTATCAAACATTAAGATGCAAACATTCATACAAGAAACAATAGGGTCTTACAAAGACCTCAAGGGAACATGAATCCCTAAGCAACCCCTGTTTTTAAACTAATAACCAACACAATTGATTCCACACTTGCCACAAGTAAATCCACACTTGCAAATTCACTCTAAAAGAGTTTATCTCTCAAAATAATATCAAAGTTTATGAAAATACACCTAATGAAAGCTATTTAATGTCTTAGGCTACACTTATTACATAGGCGCCTCTTTGCATTATGTAATGACAAAAAGGCCCTTAAAGAGGGGTGGCCTTGGAGTGTAATGCAGATCTTATCCATGCTTCAAAACTTTTTCTCTCGGTTAGGCATCTGATACTTAATGGTATATACAACACCAAAACAGACCATAAATAGTAACAACAACATACCTCAACCCGTAACAACAATACAACAATACGATACAAGAAGCAAACACAAACTTAAAACAATAAAAAATAAGGAACTTGACACAAAAAGAACTCATTAGGTAGAAAATAAAGAGTGTATCAAACTCTAAAACCTTTACAAAATAAGTAAAAAAGAACAAAGTTCTTATGCAAACCCAAGACGAACTCGGTTCACTCAAGAACTCATGTTTCTAGCCGATACATACAACACAAGAAGAAAACCATCTCTTGTGATGTCAATGGTGGTATACTCTTTCTTGAGAGGATGGTGTTCAATTTTACAATATTGACTAAAACATAAGCTAACTAAGGAACAAGACTAAGGAAAATATTTAAATAGTCTATTACAAAGGTGTTGCAGAAGGACCCCTTTACCCTTAATGAAGGGGTGATGGGTGTTGAGTGTTTTAGGTAGTATTACGTGTCTTTTGAGCACCTAAGGTTAGAAATCACATGTCAAGGTGTACAATCCCTTGTTCGAGTTCATATCAAGATCAACCACATCCATTTTGATAAACGCCCCTTGAAGTCTTTGTAGTTCCTGAGCTCGGCTTCTAGTAAATAGTATCTGGCCCATGACACCCGTATCATCCTCTCCATATTGAGTTGATTGTAACCTCAAACTCACAGGTTCTTCATCTTCAATGGTATAAATCCGTAAGATATCACACACGTTGAACGTGTTATGCACTTGGTATTCCAAAGGCAAGTTGATCTTGTAGGAATTAGAACCTCGAATGGACAATAACCTCATGGCAGAAAATTTCCCTTTCTTTGGTTGGGAAATCAGTCTTTCCATAGGTGTACCCACACCCAATCACATGGCTCAAGCACTAGGTATCTTCTTCCCTTGTTGACTCATTTGGCCACCTCTTGTATTTTTTCTCAAGCCGAAACGTTACCTTCTGATGTAAGCCTTTCATTGCTTTGGGCCTCTTGTTTCCATATAAGCTAATACCAACATAACATGGCAAAGGATTTAGATACAAGGAGGTTAGGGGGTTAAAGCCATAGACACATACAAAGGGCATGATACCCGTACTTGAATGGATCACCCAATTGTAAGCAAATTCTATGAGTGGTAGGTGATCTTCCCTAGATGTCAACTTACCTTTAACCATGGAACGTAGCATAGAACCTAAATTTCTATTTACTACTTCCGTTTGGCCATTAGTTTGTGAGTGGCAAGATGTAGAAAACAGCAACTTGGTACTGATCCTACCTCATATTGACTTCCAAAAGTGACTAAGGAACTTGGATTCCCAATCACTTATAATGGTCCTTGGGATGCCGTCCAACTATCCCAACCCCTTTGAGTCCGTGGCAGCCCTAATACAAAATCCATAAAAATATCAAACCATAGATGTAATAGAGTGGTAATTGGGGTGTACAACCCGTGAGGAAGGATCCTAGACTTAGCAATCCTACAATCTATGCATTGGACACAAACTTTCACAATATCTTTGTGTATCCTTGGCCAATAAAATTGTTCCTCCAATATTCCAAGGGTCATATGAATTCCAAAGTGACCCATGAGACCGTCGTCATATGCCTTCCTCATAAGAAACTATCTCTAAGAGCTAGAAGGTACACACAACCATCTTTCCTAAAAAAGTATCCATTGAACACAGCATAGGGGCAGGAATCTGAATGTGTCCTTTACCTACCCATGACTTGACTTTCCCTAAAGATAGGAGAGAAGGGTCCTCGGGATGTAAATAATTGAGGCTCTCAAACCCTATTATCTTGGATGACAAAGTGGACACAAGAGTGCTTTTTTCTAAACAATACAACGGCTACCACATTATCCTTATCCCTTTTGTATTGAATCATATAGTGAAAGGTTTCAAGAAATTCAATCTATTTGGCTTGTCATCTGTTAAGTTTGTCTTGTACCCAAATGTTCTTCAAAGATTCATGATCCATTCGGATTATGAATTCCTTGGGCCAAAGATAGTGCATCCAATTTCCTAACGCTCTAACCAAGACATACAACTCCAAATCATACGTAGAGTAGTTTAGAGTTGCTCCTTTGAGATATTCACTAAAGTAAGCTATATGCTTCAATTCTTGCCTCAAAATCATGCCTACGTCCACTTTGCTAGCAACATATTCTATTTCTAACATCTTATCAAAGTTAGGCAATTGCAATAATGGTACCGAAATGATCATATCTTTCAAGGTCTTAAAGGCCTTAGATTGATCTTCACCCCACTTGAAAGTTTGGTCCTTTCGGATGATTTCAGTTAAGGGGGTTGCAATGGTACTAAATCCTTTGATGAAATTTCTATAAAAACTTTCCAACCCATGGAAGCTCTGAACTTCACCCATGACTTTAGGGGTTAGCCAATCTTTAATGGCAGTTATCTTGGATTCGTCTACCTCTACTCCCCTCAAGCTTAAAAAATCCCAAAAACACGACTTTATCAATACCAAAGGAGAATTTTTCAATAATAACATACAACTTTTCTTTCCTAAGAACATCAAACACACTTCTTAGATGGAATACATGTTCATTAAGGGACTTACTATAAACTAAAACATCATCAAAGTAGACAACTTTCCAATAAACAGCTTTATCACATGATTCATTAGCCACATAAAGGTACTAGGAGCGTTGGTAAGGCCTAATGGAATGAACATCCACTCATATAGACTAAACTTGGTCTTGAATACAGTCTTTCATTCATCACCCGGTTGCATACGGGTTTGGTGATATCTGTTCCTAAGATCAACCTTATAAACAAAACAAGAGCTATTTAGTTCATCAAGTATATGATCTAACCTATGAATAGGATGGTGGTACTTTACCATAATTTTATTTATGGCTCAGCAGTCCATGTATATTTGCCAGGTACCATCCTTTTTCAGCACAAGCAACATCAGAACAGTGCATGGACTCATGCTTTTCTTGATGTATACTTTGTTGAGGAGGTCCTTAACTTACCGTTGGAGTTCCTTTGTATCTGTGGGGTTGCTCCTATAATCAGTCTTGTTCTATAATTATGACCCCGGGATAAAATCAATTTGGTGCTCAATTTCTCAAAGTGGAGAAAGTCCTTGCAGCAGTTCACTAGGAAATACATCATCATATTCTTGCAAAACATTAGAAATAGAAGATGGGATATGGGAATTAGATGGGTTAGCATTTAAAACATGAGCCAAAAGTAGCATGGGAGTAGCATCATCATACTCTTTGAAGAGGTCACTCTTTCGAGCCAACATTACCATCAAATCCTTAACCCTCAAAGCAGAAGCTCCCTCTTCTTCCTCACCCTTCCCACCCTCAAGTTCATCCCCTCTACCTTCGGGTTCCTTCTCTTTCTTTCTCTTTCCATGCAAACTCTTCATTTGTCGATGTACCTCACATACTTGTGATGGTGATAGTGGTTGAAGGTTGTACTTTCAACCCTTGAACTAAAAGGAGTATTAGTTGGTTCAGCCATCATGCTTAGTCGACCTATCATATTGCCTTGGCCGACCCAACAAAAGGTTACAAGTTTGTATAGGCTTGATGTTGCAAAGTACCTTGTCCTCCTAATTTCCAACTTTGAACCGAATCACCATTTGAGGAGTTACCTTCAACTCTCCACAATCGTTCAACCATTGGAGTCTACACGGATTCACATGTGGAGTACTTGGAAACTTCAAGTGATCACCATCGAGGCACTAGCTATATTAGCATAACTTCTGCTATCAATAATTAAGGAGCACACACTTCCCTTAATGAGGTACTTAATATAAAAGATGTTTTCCCATTGGCTAGGATCATCCAACACTTTGCTAATTATAACTCTCTGTACCATATAATTAGGTACTTCAAGTTCACCTTCTTGCAGCTAAACTCATCTTCATCATCATTACTAGGCCTCTAGGACTCCCCTCCCTCTCTACTTAAGAGGATTCTTCATTTTCAACCATTTCAAGCCTAATTATTCTCCCAAGAAACACAACTTCCCTTCTCTAAATATCATATTTCTCCATCTAGGACACTCAGTAGCTTTGTGTCCCCACCCGTGGTATTTAAAGTAATGAAATCCCTTTATATTGTAGGAAATATTCAGCTTGCCCTCAAACTGTGAAGGAGGTGGTGGATCAACCTTGTTCATTGGTGGAGGGGACTTGGTTGGTTGTTGTTTGGACATTTTCTACCCTGAAGTCAATGGATCCACTTCTCTCCCCTTGGTCCAACCTGAGGGCCCTTGGTATGTTTTGGTTTTATATGCTGACCTTTCCTTGTTCTCTCATTCAATCTCCAAAGCTACTTGAAAGATCCCTTCAATAGTTTCAAACTTAAGAAGTATCATATGTATAGAGATTTCCTTGTTTAGGCCGACCTTAAACCCGATGATATCGTGGATCACTTGTCCTTCCATATGATTAAGTTTCAAGATGAGTTGTTAAAAATCATCATAGTAGACTGCCACACCTTTGCTTCCTTGCTTCAAGTTCTACAATTTTGCAAGTAGTTTATGTTGATAGCTTCTAGAAATGTACTTTTTCCTTATAAGATATCTTAACCGAAACGAAGGAAGGGGTTGCCCGTCAATCAATACGTCTCCAAAACGTTTGACATACTCCTACCACATGGTAGCATATCCCTTAAAATGAGTAATGACGTAGAAACTTTTATTATCCTCCATGAGATCATTCACTTAAAATTATCTCTCTCATACGGATTCCCATACGAGAAACTCTTCGGGATCACTTCCTCCCTTAAAGATCGGAAGACCCATTTTGATAGTATAAACACGAACATCTCTTTCATGAACACCGAGGCTGCCCCTACCAACAAGCCCTGGGTTTTTCCTTGGTTCTACCCTTCTACCTCTCATACCATCTTCCATCAAATAGGGATCATCATATATTCCATACTCTCTCCTTCGATTCTCCGATATATATTCCTCTTTTTGCATTGGTGGGTTTTTGATATTTGGAATTTGGTATGGTGGATTGGCATTTAGTGAAGGAGGTCTTTGTATTGGAGGATTTTAGTTTGGAGGATTTGGATATAAGGGTGGAATTTGGGTTCCAAGTCCTTTATATGGGACTTGGTGATGTAGGGAATGACTAGGTCCATCACGGCATCGGCCTTATGAGTAATAGTTGGCTTGAGGTATGGCATTTGATGGATAAATTTTTTGGTGCATGGCTTTGGGGGTAATGGTTGGGGATGTGTTTTGAAGAGTTGAGGGTCTAGAACTCTATTGGCTTTCTACCCTCTCTACATGCCCACTAATAGAGGGCATTTCCACTCCCATCTTCTCAACCATAGCATTCACTCTAGCCACGTCTTGAGATATGGAATAAATACTATCTATAAGAGCATTCATAACATTATGGTCCATGGTTTGTGGATTGGAAGTTTTGGGTTCCATGTGTGGTGGTTCCCTTTGCAAATGTACTTACAAAATGAGCAAACATTAGTGCAAGATATTCTCATTCACTCTTTTCACTCGGCTCCCTCACTTGGCCCTTCATGTGTTGTAAGCTAGCTATCAACTTGTGAGTAATTGATAATGAATATACTGTTGACTTAGAATGGATTTCGGTTTGGAATACTTAAGGAAGTTTTGTATGCACTTGAACCAAGAATAACTATGAGATATAAATGAGCAAAGCACCACAAGGAACGTTAACACGAAAGACATACTCGAAAACCTGTTCACAACTTAGTAGGTTGTTACTTAGTTTCCAACTAGTATAGGAGTCAATAGAAAGAAACTAGTAGAGACAATGAAATAAACTACGAATGTCCAAGAGATTGAGTTTTGTTGTTGGCGTGGTCTACATTTTCTTTTCTTTTGGTCGTCTGGAATTGTTGTTGAAGTGTGATGTTTTTTTTACAATCTTGAATTGTTCAATCTTATTTTTTAGTGATAATTTTTGGTTTTGGAGTGAGGATGCAAGATATTGGACTCTCTTTCCAAGGGTCAAAGGTGTCCATTAACTTTTCACCAACTTGCACTAAATTGGCAAAACACCTTTTTGCCTTGTCTTTGTCCCTTTCCTCTTTTGGCCTTTCTTGAAAGATGTTTGACACTCTTTTTGGTAAACAAGATTTTTAGGAGGTCTTTGTTTCTTTGCTGCTTTAGTGTAGACTTGAAAGTAGCTCAACACAAACACAAGACTTTGTCTTTCTCTTCCCCTTTCACATCAAACAAGGCCTTTGTTGAATATTACTCAAGAGCAATATGAACTACAACAAGAACACTTTGAACAACAACAATATCTAATCCGTCCAACCCCTCAACAAAAACTAAAAAACAACTCAAATCTTGGAATTTAGACTCACGTGTGTTAGTGGAAAACAAGATAACACACGAAATTACTAAGAAAATCAAAATAACACCTAAATCTAGACAACTTCTCGGCCAAACACAAGACACCCAACAACTCTTTTTTTTATTTTCAACTAGAAGAGCCCAAGATTTATAGTGTAAGAACCCGACCAACCTTCACTCTGATACCAAATAATACCAAACAGTATCTACAACACCAAAACAGTTCGTAAATAGTCATAACAACATGCCTCAACCCGTAACAACAAGACAACATTACGATATAAGAAGCAAACACAAACATAAAACAATACAAGGATAGGTAACTTGACACAAAGAGAACTCATTAGGTAGCAACTAAAGAGTGTATCAAACTGTAAAACCTCTGAAAAACAAGTTAACAAGCACCAAGTTCTTACGCAAACCCAAGAGGAACTCTATTCACTCAAGAAATCACATTTCTAGCCGATACACACTACACAAGAAGAAAACCGTCTCTTGTGATGTCAATGGTGGTATACTCTCTCTTGAGAGAATGGTGTTTCAGTGTTACAATCTTGATTAAAAATAAGCTAACTAAGGAACAAAACTAAAGAAAATGTTTAAATAGTATATTACAAAGGTGTTGCAAAAGGACCCATTTACCCTTAATGAAGGGGTGGCGGGTGTAGAGTGTTTTGGGGAATCCTTGGGTGTATTTTGAGCACCTATGGCCAGAACTCACATGTCAAGGCATACACTCCCTAGGGCGATTTCGTAACAAGATCTACTGCATCCATTTTCATAAACACATCTTGAAATCTTTGTAGTTTCCAAGCTTGGCTTCTAGTAAATGGTCTCGAGCCTATAAAACCCATATCAGAATCAAAGAAATGCCCCAAGCTTGAGTCTCTTTATGTGTTAGCCCCTAATGATGTGTTTGAAAGCTATGATGCTCCTTTGACTCATATAATCCTTCCCTTCTTGAGAAGGATTCGACCTCAAATCAGAACCTTGCAAAATAGTAGGAGAAACAAGAAAACATAGTAGGAGAAACAAGAAAACACACTTTAAGGTCAGCTTAATTAATCATAGAATCAACCCAAGTTGCACACACTACGCATGCCATGTGGTTTTAGGGAGTAGAATACCCTTCAAATCACAATAAACCATGTTTACACACAAGGCATACTTAGCACCAACATGGTTATGCTCACAAATGAAGAAAATGGAACGACAAGAGTTATGTGTACCTAAGATGCTGCCATGAACAAGATCATATGATGGTAGAAACAAACAACTTATGTACCCCATATCCCTTTTACTTGAACAACCTTCCAAGAGAGAGCCTACTTGTCTATCCACATAAGTGTGACAAGAAACTAGGAACAAGAGTTTTCTATCCACATCATGCCACGATTGCATCCATATTTGATATAACCTAGCCTCAAAATGATCAATTAAGAATGTATAACCTGAAAAGGTAAGGAGTACTAGGTCATTCAAGAGAATTGGACAAAGTGGTATGCTATAGGAACCATGGTAATCAATTAACCACCTATGAAATCTCACATGGATTCCAAGTCTCAATAAGCTCATAACCTCTCTATAGTACTCAATTTTGTTGGAGGTTCTTCTAGTACAAAACTTTGGCCTCACAAGTAGAGTAGAAATCTCCAAGAAAGACTTTGTTATAGTAATGAGTTCCAACTTCCTCACCCATGGTTGGCTTTTTTTCTTGCCCATGCACCGAGTGGTGTGGAGAAAAACCACCATATTTTCAATGAATACTAGGATCAAATGAAGAGAGTATCCATGCACTCAAATTTATGTAGCATTTTTGTTCTCCAAGATACCTCTAATACAATCATATGTTCCCTCTATACTAGCATGATCAACAATAAAGGAAACTTGAAGCTCACTCCCTTTCAATCAATCAACATTTTCAACATCAACATTTTCACACACAAGTTGGTCTTTTTGACTTCCACAAGATAATATATTATCACTTGTCACAACGGTTTCAAGACTATATGAACATAAATCAATTTTGCTAGAATAATCAATTTTGTCATCATTACGATCAACTAGTGTGTCCATAATCTCAAGTTGTTCATTATCATCATGAAGTTGAGGGACATCCGGCTCACCAAAAGACAAGCTACCATTCACACTTAGATGGCTACTAGCCTCATTCACTAGAGTGCATTTGGAGCTAGTTCACTCATGGGAACTTGATAATTCGATGGAGTGGGAAGGTTGGATTTAGGAAATTTTTGATGCTCTATATAATTATCCAAATTTTCTTAAAGAGAGTTTTCCATCCCTTCCATTCTTCCTTCCATCCTTGCCATTGTACCTCTATGAGATTCAATCATCTATCTATGATATTAAACCTTGCCATGATAGATTTAACCCAACTAGGCATTTCACTTTCATCCGCCATTATATCTATCAAAATAAACACTAAACAAAAAAGAAACAGCAAACAAGTTAAGGTTAGAAAAGAAAACATCCACACAAGTTCTCAAGCTCACATATTTGAAATGTCAATCAATTGGTGGCGCAAGTGTTGGTATCTCATTTATACTCCAATGAAGTTACTTGGTACCAATTGTGGCTTGAGGTTTGAGTGAATTCTTGTTTGAAATGACTCAAAGGAAAATGTGTACGGGCTTGAACCAAGAAACTGCATCGGATCACAAAAGATAAAAGCACACAAGGAATGCAAACACAAAGAAATAGATTCAATACTAACTCACAACCTAGTAGGTGATTACTAGTTGTCCATTATCACTAGAATCAAGAAATGTAACAAAAGAAACAAAGAAAATAAACTTACAAATCTGAAATATTTAGCCTTAGATCATTCTTGAAGGCTAATGATGCGGAAGTCATGTGGTAGCCTAGGATTGGGCATTGGGATTGTCAAAATTTGAAAAAAAAAATCTTGTCTTCAACTTGTATTGACTAATTTTCAACTAAGGATGAGTGGAAATCAACCGTGGAAGGGAAACAACAAGACTTGGAGCCTCTTTTTCAAATTCAAAATAGTTTGACTTCCTTGTACCTTTTTGGCAAGACCCCTTTTTGAAATCTTTTTGGCTCTTTCCTTTTTTGTTAGTCTTGAGACAAGCTCTTACTCCATTTTGGTAGACAAGACTTTTGAAAGCGTTTTTTTATCTTTTCCTTTTTTGGTGTCTTGGGATTGTGTCTTTCAAGAAAAACACAAACCACACTCTTTTTCACCCTTTTAGATCAAACCACTATTTTTTGAATGTTCTTGTTTAACAGTTCATGAAGAACATGAAGAACACCAAGAACATTCAAGGGTTGAAACTAAAGCAAATGAACTCCAAATTGAATTGTTTTGAATTTCTTTTGCTCTTGTTAAACTCCACAACAACAACACACATACAAGATTAGATCCATAATAACAACAACCTTCAAATTTGAATAACAACTCAAAAATAGATTAAACTTCAGATCTAGACTTTAGTAGTATTAGTGAAGAAGGATATAACACTAGAAACAACCAAAACACACAAAAATCTCCTAAATGTAAGTTCAAAATTTTGGCCCAAACATAAAAATGGGTCAAATTCCTTTTTTTTTTTTTGAGATTTTTTGGTTATATAAACTTCTTTTTTGTGATTTTCAAGTTAACAAGCCCGAGATTGGTCTCGTAGTAAAGAAATCAATACTTGTTGTGATACCAAATGATACAAACCAGCGAGAAAATGATACAAAACTAGCAAACAACACGCGATAACAAGATGGGAATAAGCTACTGATTCAATAAAAAAATTGATAACACAAGATAACAACAAGCAATATGCAAAGATAGATAGATAACTTGACATACGAATGCACAAATACTATGAACCAAAATCTGTATCAAACATTAAGACCCTAAGATTCATACAAGCAATACCAAGTTCTTTCGTGAACCTCAAGGGAAACAAAATTTCTATGCAACCCATATTTCTAAACTAGTATCCAACACAACTGATTCCACACTTGCCACAAGTTAGTCCTCACTTGCAAATACACTCTAAAAAAAGTTTATCTCTCAGAATAATATTTAAGTTGCTGAAAATAGAACTAATGAAAGTTATTTATAGTCTTAGGCGATAGTTATTACATAGTAAATGACCAAAAGGCCTTTAATAAGGGGATACACTCCATAAGAGCCACTTTCTTTTATACAATGACAAAAAATCCCTTAATAAGGGGCGACATTAAAGTGTAATGCAGCTCTTTTGATGCTTCAACACTTGGTCTCTCGGTTAGTCCTCTTTATGCATTGGCCTCCATTGATGTCGTTGAAAGCTATGATGCTCCTTCGACTCATATCAATAAGACTCCATAGCCCCAACTCGTGACAAGACCATACGACTCATATGGTCCAGTCGTACCAAAGATAGAATAAAAAGAGATTGACACAGGACAACATATGATTTGACTATACCACTCTTACCCTTTCCTCATGGCTCTTAGATAGCCACTCGGACCCAAAGATAATTTAAGTTACTAAGTTTCAGATTAAGTGAAGGATCAATCCAATGACCTATGACCAAATTATACAACTCGTACCCACCATGTTGTAACCACAATAGAAACCTAACCATCACCCACTGGATATCTTACGAGTTGGGTTACCTGGCCCATACCACACTATATGAATTGTATGGTAAGTCATTATAAGTACAGTCATCTCAAGGCCCAAACCTAAGGTATTTCAAGTAATCGTTCAACTTGTCATTAAGTCCCACACTTTGTAAATTCCTTTCCAACTTCATTTAAGCTTGTTTTTTTCCACGCGCTAACCCTAACACTTTAAATAGTCTTATATAATATTATTTAACAAGAATTAGTTCATGCAACATAAGTGAGGTCATCAAAGTACCTAGAACAAGTATAGCTCAAACAAGCACCACTAGTTTTCTCGTCTAGGTTCTATTTGATAATTTTGATTCTTAACTTATTTCAAATACACCTTAAATATTTTAAACATGTTATTTAATACATAAATACACAATTACACCCTTAATAACTCACTAATCACATTAAAAAGTCCATAAAACAAGGCTAAATGCCCATACATTATGATACTGTAGTGTATAAATATGCCTAAGATCATTATCCCACCATTAACCACTGTAGAAGTTACTATAGTTTTTACTTAATCGATGTTGTCAATTATGTTAATAAAATTTCAATAGTTTAAAGATAATTGTTAAATCAATTGTTCCTTAACTCATTTTAAATACATTTGACATATAAAATAAATGCAGAAAATAGCTACAAGTGACTCCCTATAAACTAGCCTAAATTGGTACAAGAGAACTAAACAAGGAGTAGGTACTTCCAAGACACCACATCATAAAAACAAAAAATAGTAGGAGTTGTTGCTGAGTAATCATCATGCTGCTATAGAACTCCAAGTAACCTGAACCATGGCTATACCCCTAGATAGAGGCATAGCAAGTATAGAATCAGTACAACCACACATACTGGTACACATAATCCACTAACTAGGGTTATAAATAAATAGCATCAATAAATACGAAAAAACTACAATGCCAAGTAAACTTCCAATTCTAAACCCCCAAATATAGAATCTGTAAAACCCAACTTTAGAATCTATATGACCTATTTGTCATTTAATATTTTTGTATGTCTTTGTCCTTTGACTTAAAATTTTTGTATATCATTGTTCTTTGACTACCTATTCCAGCCTATACTTTTTCTTCCCATACCGACTTCTTCTTATAGTACCTACAATTATTTGATCCACATCCATCCAAGTCCTCTTGGTACTAAGTATCACAAGACTTCACCGTACCACTTACAATTAAAAATCAGGACTACTAATCATATTCTACCATAAATGGTCCTCTCATGGGTGTTTAGAATCTCATCTCTAATCCAATCTGCACAAGGTATCTAATGTAAAATCGTAAACCCTCTTTTACTGTTTACCAAAACTGAAATAGTATGAGAACATATATAAAATAGAATTACATTCAAAATATATGAATAAATTCATGTACACAAGATGAGTATGTCATCTCTCCTCATGACTTCTCATTTATCCCATTATTATCATCAACATCATATCGTACTAGTGTTATAGTTGATCCATATCATAATTAATCATATTTGTACCAGCTTGATACCCAATCTACATCATAACAAATCAAATTATGTCAATACACCAGTATAGTGTTAGTGAAATTCAATGCAATCAATAAGTCACAAGTCATATTGAAAGGAGATCATAAGTGTTTAATTTATACATCAAGAACAAAGTTGGGGAGATATAAGCACTAAAATAATCATCTTACTCTTTTTATTAGTAACCTTAGTTTATTCATATATAAATATTCATGGCCACCATGTGTCATACCTCTTTCTAGGCTTTCAAAGCCCAAGTTTAGACTATCAAACACTTTTTCTCTATCCGCATCCCCAACCTCACATGTTTCATATTGAAACATTAATCTTTCTAACTGTCTTATGGTGGTTCTGTTCTTTAGTTCCTAACTCAATATTTTTATGTTCATTAATCAATTACGGGATTTGCTTGTGCTAGTTACTAATCGCCAACTGGCCATAGCTCACTTTTTAGACACTTACCTTAGATTAATCTGAACAATTAAGAGATTTAAAATTCATTAAGTTCCTCTAATTTTAGGTTTTACTATTCCATGTTGTCTGATTCATTTTTTTTACTATATTCAAGCCCTAAAAATATAAAATATGCACACTTATTCAACCATTCTATATGTCTCTCATCACAATTAAAATATCAACATAATATACAACTATATAATATATTTAGGCCTACCAAAATTTAATCGTCCACCCGTCTAACTCTGCGCTTGAAGGCCTAATGTATGAGATTTTTGACATTACTACTTATGTTAGATGATTCTATCCCAAGTCTAGTTGCTACAAAATAAATCATAGGTTACCTCTTTGGCAAAACATATGCTATGGAGAGAAGTGAGTTGTCTCGCATGTGCTAAATATATTTCCATTTTGGGTTCCCTTCGTCTGTGTCTCAGAACTGCTATCATGAATCTTGACCTTTGAAATCTCATAATTGAAGCCATAAGATTTTTTAGAGTATTTTTTTGAGGAAGACAACCATGTAATAAAATAAAAATAATGAGGATTTTTAAAAATCCCTTGTCTAGACTATTATTTTTTACAACTGTAGCGGTTATAGGTAGTATTGTCTAGTCCATTATTGGGCCTCTTGGTCCAATTCCTTTAGGCCCTGATTTTATCTCCGATTTAAGTTTTTTTTCCAATTTATTTTGAGCCTATGATTCATCATAAATTATTTTTGAGCCATTTTCGCATATAATGATGCTTTGGGTCGTTTAAAAAAATGACCAAAATAGTATCCTATGTTTAAATTTGAAGTTAAATAATCATTATCCTTTGACATCAAATATTAATAGGCCTTCAATTATTTTTCTCATTTTTACTTTATAAATAAGAAATTTTATATATTTCTATAAATAAGTACAAAATATAATTTTAAAAGACACAAATCATAATATTAAAGACAAAAAAAAAAAACAATATTAATTTTGAGCATAAAATTGGTCTTTATATTTTGAAATGAAATAAAGAAGAAAACGTGTAGATGTATTTATTGTTAGAGTCATGTTGAAGAGGTAGTATAATTTTCTCTCAAATAATATCACAAGATTGTAAAAAATAATATATAACATTCTTAAATAACACAATGGTTATATAAACTAAACTAGTTTTTTTAATTTCAAATTATTTTTGTTATTATCATGATGTCCTTAATATGCATTGATATGTTTTTTTTTTTACACAATTCCTCTTAAATATTTATATATGATTGTTTTTCTACTAGCTAGAGACCATAATTTTTCTTTTGGAAGGAATTCATCGTCTTCTTTATGAATTATGAATTTTCTGAGATTAGTTTTTGGAGTATAAGAAACAAACAACTAAATTTGAATTATTTTATCAAAAAACAAAGTTTAATGATACAATGAATAAATATAAAATATTATTATATTATTAACTTCTAGGTTTCCAAATAATTAGGGTATATTTAAGCTTTCTAATAATAAGAATTGAAATTTTTGGTGAACTACATTATACTTTAATAGCAAAATTAGAAGTTGAACTAAAATTGTACTCATTTGTTTTTTGTGGTTAAAAAGTTATTAGCATTTCATAAGGAAAGATTGGATTCAAAAATTTAACGTAACAGGCTATTTTGGTCAATTTTCTCATCTTTTAAGCAGCTTTTAGCAATTATTAGTTTATAAGAAAGATACATAAACTTGAATGACATAATTGGAATAAAAATAAGATAAAAGACTATAGTAGGACATGTTCTTAGTTGAGCGACAATATGAGGAATTGACTCAAATATTTTTATACCTGCACATTGATATATTTATCAATAATTATGTAACATATACTATGCATTCAGGAAAGAAGAGAATGAGTACTACAGGGTCAATCTTTTTGAAATTTGACCAAAGTTTTATTTTGTGGTTACAACTATGGAAAACAAAAACTGGTTTTACCGAAGTCATGACCTAGTGCATATTGGAATGATGAGGTATTGTTAGATTTATACTTCATATAATTATATGTAGGGCATAAAAATATTTCTTCCACCTTGATACACATATGTTTGATACATTTAAATATCTTTGATATATTTAGGTATCAATTCATATATTTTAGATACATTTCATTAGATACAAATGTATTTGACTTTCTCCATTAAAACTATATTTTTTACTATATCAGATACTTGTAAATGTGACAGTTATCTTGTAGTATTTTGTGTACTGATATATGTTTAATTTTGTTAAGTTCGTGAGAAATCTCCAGATTGGAGAGAAGAAAACTGCAAACATATGAGGGGAAATGAAAATATCTTCATTAGTTGGTCAAGTTGCACCTTGTGACTATATATACAAAATGACAGCTCATGTGTTTGCTGTGCTCTAACCAACTCCTACTAACTGTAACAAAATGTAACCAACTAGCTATTAAATGTAACTAACTACTAATCACACACTAATCACAAGGGTAAAATAATTAGATTGTTTGTGTATACATTCAAGGTACATCTATACATTTACTTAACTTATTCCCCCCCCCCCCCCCCCCCCCCAAAGCTAGGAACAATAAAGATGTTCTTTATGCCTAGCTTGGACAAAAGATGTGAGTGAGGGACTTTACCAAGAGCCTTGGTGAACAAATTAGCAGGTTGATCAGCAGTGCATAAATATTGAGCAGTAAGTAGAACATCCTATATCTTCTCTCTTATAAAATGACAATCGATGTCTATGTGTGTGGTCCTTTCATGGAAAATAGAATTAGCAACAATTTGTAGTGCTGAAGTACTGTTAGAAAAGAGAGGGACATGAAGAGTAAGATCCACACCAAGCTCCTAAAATAAACATGTGAGCCACACTACTTCAGTAGTTGTAGAGGCCATTGCTCTGTAATTAGCCTCGGCAGAACTCCAAGAAACTGTTACCTACTTCTTAGACCTCCAAAATATTAGAGATGAACTATATTGAACCAAGCAACCAGTTATGAACTTCCTACTGTTGATACAAGCTCCCCAATCAGCATCACAGAAAATATTAAGAGTAGACCCTCCTGGTGAGGACATGAATATACCTAAACCTGGTTCCTTCTTGACATATAAAAATAGTCTTAACGCAGCATCCATGTGTGATTTCTTAGGAGAATGCATAAACTGACTCAAGCATTGTACACCAAATGTAATATGTTCTAGTAGTAGTGAGATACAACAACCTTTCAATAAGCTTCTGAAAGACAGCAGGTTCTGTGAGTAGAGGATCAACCTATGTGGATGTCATGTATTGATCAAATTCAGTAGTAATGAACTTTTTGTTCAATTCCATGGGTGTAGAAACAAGCTTAGCACTAGATAACCCCATATCTACAATAAGCTCAAGATCATACTTTTTTTAGGGAATGAGAATGCCATCCTTTTTCTATGTAAATTCAAAACCAAGAAAAATGCCTAAGCTCTCCAAGATCTTTGATTTTAAAAGAAGTCTGCAAAGTATCTTTGATCTACTGAACCATAAATGGATCATTCCCAGTTATCAGAAAATCATCAACATAAATTAAGACAACCACTATCTTATCACTATTTTTCCTACTAAACAAAGAGTAGTCTCTAGTACTTTGGCAAAACCTGAAGAAACAAAAGCAGTGGTGAGTTTATGGTTCCATTGTCTTAAAGCCTGTTTTAAACCATACAAAGATTTCAATAGTCTCCAAACTTGTTTCTTGGTTCCATCAGTATGCATATAAACTTCTTCATAGAGATAACCCTGTAGAAAGGTATTATGTACATCCATTTGATGAATTAGCCATTGTTTTGCTGCTACAATAGATATGACAGTCCTTATAGTTGCCATTTTAACTGCAGGAAAAAATGTCTCTTGATAATCAAGACCTTCTTTCTAATTGTATCCTTTGTCTACCAATCTATCCTTTAGCCTTTCAACATTACCATCATCTTGGTATTTGATCTTGAACACCCACCCACAACCTATAGCCTCTTTACTTATAGGCAAGTCGACCAACTCCCAGGTCTTGTTATCCTCCAATTCTTGGATTTCTGACTTCATGGCTTGCACCCATTTAGGATCTTTAGATGCCTTAGCATAACAGCTAGACTCAACCTCAGCAGTAAATTTATATATAAAGCTTTGACATGAAGGTGATAAACCACTGTAGTTCATGACAGTGCTGATGGAATATAGACATCTAGTGTATGAAGGATGAGTGACATAGTCTTTATGCTATATAGGAGGTCTAGATTCTCTAGCTGACCTTCTAGTAGGCTGAGAGAAAGTAGAAATATCAGGTATACTCATGGAGTTACTTTGAAGTGAAGACATATTTAATGTTGTAGGTATTTATATTTGTTCTGTAGTACAAGGTACACCAGGATTAGTAGGAGCACAAGGTGGAATGGAAACTGTTAAGGTTGGAGCAGCCACAAGATTATCATATGAAAATAATGTATTGGCATATGAGTACTTGGACCCTCATAATCAGAACCTTTAAAAGGAAATATATGTTCCATAAAAACAACATCTCGACTAGTGAAGAAATTTTTGTTTTCCAAATCATACAACCTGTATCTCTTTAGATGAGCACTATATCCCACAAGAACTGCTCGAACAGCTTTAGGACTGAACTTGTTCTTTCAGGTGAGATTGGTTGAAAAATACACACAACCTAACACTCTCAGGTGGTTCAGGGATAGTGAGGTACCATACAACCTTCAAAAGGGGATTTATTAGCCAACATAGTAGAAGGTATTTTATTTAGAATATAAACTGCACTCAAAATGCACAAGCCCCAAAACTAATCAATAAAACATCCTTGAAATTTAATTGCCCTCACAATTTCAAGTATATGTCTATGTCTTATTTCCACCACACTTTTGTTATGGTGTGTATGGACAACAACTCTCATGGACAACACCATAATTCTGGAAAAGATCTTTCCAGTTAGAATTAAAAAAATTAGTTCCATTATCTAATCTAACTTTTTGTACTCTGTTACCAAATTGCGTTCCTACTTCAACAAGGAAATGTTTCAACAATGTAATTACATCAGATTTAAGACTCATTACAAAAATCCAAGTCCATCTAAAATAGTCATCAACCACAGTATAAAAATATCTCATTCTATCAAATATTTCCATCTTATAAGGTCCCCCATACATCTAGGTGGAGTAACTGAAATAGTCGAGATGAACTGCTAGTACTATGTGAGAAAAGAAGTCTAGTTTGTCTATAAGGGGGCATATTTCACAATTATTCAAACTAAGAGTATTGAAAGTAGGAATTTTTATCAACACACTTATAGGAACATGCCAGAATCTTTGCTGCCAAGTAACTGCATCAGTCTTATTTGTGGCTGCTAAACAGTTATGTGAATTGGTATGCTTCTATGCTATTGGAGTATTCAGTATGTACAGACCTTCTGATTCTTCACCAATCACCCCCACCTTCCTAGATGAGAGATCTGAAACACACAATATTTGGGATAAAATGCGACACAACAGTTCAAATCCTTAGTCACTTGTGGCACTGACATAAGATTAAAATTGAAATTTGGAACACATAGAACTTTTCTAAGAACATCACCTCCTCCGGTATGATAATTGCCAATATGTGATACTTTGGTAGAATCCCCCATAGGTAGTTTAACCTGGCCTGTTTTCTACTAAGCCTTCATTTTGTAAAAGATTAGGATTAACAATTATGTGATATGTTGCCTCTGTATCTACAATCCACTACACAACAAAATCTAATCTAGTAAAGAAATAGTTACCTACCAAATTGGCACTGACATTAGATTCTTCAGGAATGGATTTGTCAAGAATCTTGAGAACTTGTTGATGTTGATAAAGTGTGAACATTGACATTGAGATGTTTCTCCTATAAGTACTGCATTCCATAATGTGAAGCTATCAGAGGAGCATGATGTTGAGAGACTTGGTTGTAGGGTTGTTGCACATAGCCCTGCTACTGGACATGACCATGTTCATACATAGTATTACCAGCAACAATCTTCTCCTTTTACCATTGAAATTTGATGGATAACCATGTAAAGTAAAGTAATTATCTATAAGATGTCCAGTCTTGTGATAATGATTACACTTCATCAATTTAAAACATTCAACTCTGAAATGCCCTTTCATGTGACAGTACTCACAAAATATATTGGGTAGGAAAGGTTTTTTTTATTGTGTGAGTTTCCTTTAGATCTGGAAGAGAAAAACATGGCTATAGGGATAAAGTTCTCTTGCGATATTCTACTTGTCCCAGCCACAATCTTCTGGCTCTCATCTTGATTAATCATTGCATATGGCTGATTAATACTAGGGACTTGTGGTATCAAAATAATGTGGCTCCTAGCCTGACTGTATTGATCACTTAAACACATAAGGAGCTACAAAAAATGTTAGTACTAGAAATGGTTACTGAACTCTCTAGATTTAGGACAGTTACATGAAGGTGGAGGTATGATAGAGTCATATTCATACCACAGATCCTTGAGTTTAGAATAGTATATTGAAACAGATGATACACCTTAAACCAAAGTGAAAATCTCCTTATGCAATTGGTAGGTCCTAGAATTATTAACTTTGTTAAATCTCTCTTTTAGATCCTCACATATGAGATAAGAATCGGAACAAAAAGTATTACTCCCTATAAATCCTTACTGACATTATTCATAATTCATAAAATAATAATGGCATTACATCTATCCTATAAATGTGCAAAATCACCAGTATAAAGATCTTGTTTTACTGTTCCATTGACAAAACCTAATTTATTTTTACATAAAAGAGCCAATAACATTGCTTGACTCTTTAAGGTATAGTTATCAGTACCTGTAAGCATAATTCCAATAGAAAGAGAACCTGGTGCATCTGAAGGATACAAGTACAAAGGATAATGATGATCAATAACAGTAGTCGTACTTGTGATAGTCTCAACTCTATTTCCATTAGATGCCATTACATATTGAAGAAGAAAATTATTGATCCTTTAAATTAAGTGAAAAAGAGTCCTCAAATTTCTAGTGTAGGTTAAAGCTCCACAAATCCTTGAGCTCACAATACAAAATTTCAATGAAATCATAAGGAAAACAAAGATATAAAAGCACAAAAATAACCAAAAAAAGCACCATAAATTGCAAAATTCACATAGAGAACACTCAATTCCTTCACTGCATGTGAAGATTTCTATGCAAAATCATCAATTACATAGCTCTGATACAATGATAAGTTCGTGAGAAATATCTGGATTGGAGAGAAGAAAACTGCAAACATATGAGGGAAAATGAAAATATCTTCATTAGTTGGTCATGTTGCACCTTGTGACTATATATATAAAATGACAGCTCATGTGTTTGTTGTGCTCTAACCAACTCCTACTAACTGTAATAGAATGTAACCAACTAACTATTAAACGTAACTAACTACTAATCACACACTAATCACATAGGTAAAATAATTAGATTGTTTGTGTATACATTCAAAGTACATCTACACATTTACTTAACTCATTCACAAATTTTATGAACAATATATGAATGTAATATTTTATTATTTATGCAAGAAGGCTAAACAGCAGACCAACAACAACTACAGATACATCATGGAAGTTATTTATTTAAAACATACATACACCATACATATAATAGGTATATACATTGCCAGGGGATAAAACTCTAAATTTTTATGAGGGAAAAAATTGTTCAATGAAGATTACGGAGCAAGATGCATCTATTTCTTTAATTATTCAAAGTGTTAGGAAATTGGCTGATCTGCAAAGTCATTTGGTATATGAAGTTTACATTCTAGTCAGTTGCATGGGTAAGTTTCATTGTAAGCTTATAATGACCCAAAATATGGTTACGTATGAAAATGCCCATAAAATTACTAAAAAAATAATAGACTCAAATAGACCAAAAAAATTTAAATTAGAGAGAAAATTTAGCGCCTAAGGCAATTCGACCAAGAGCCTCCCCACCTCTCCCCCCAAAAAAAGATCAGACTGCTGCTAATTATTGGAGCGATGAATTAACTGTTGCAATAATAGGTAGTCTACTAGCCATGACATATTTAAAAACTCTTTTACTTATATTCTCTAGGTCACCCTCTTCCTCAAAAAATACTTTAATATACCCTAACCTCTCAACTATGAGATTTTAAAGGTCCAAACTCATGAAAGCAATTTTGAGACACAGCCGGAGGGAACCCGACATAAAAATATATCTAGCACATTGGGGACAACTCACTCCTCTTTGTAGCAGTATGTTTTATCTAAGTGGTAAGATAAGGTTTTAGTTATAGCTACTAGACTTGAGATAGATGAATTTAATATTAATATTAAATCAAAAGTATCACTGCATCAGGCCTTCGACCACAAAATTAGATGGTTGGGTCTATGTGACAATCTGGTTAGGTTAAATATGATCAAATATAAAAATGATATGTCAATTGTGATGTGAGAAGAATGAAAAGGTAGAATGAATGTTCTTAGTTTAATACCTTTTTCGACTTGAATATAGTGAAGGGTTGAATTCGATAGCACAAAAAGGTAAAGAAGGGGAATTAAGTGAACTCGATTAATTCTAATGTCATAATGGTCAGATTTCCAGTAAAGAAGAGTAACTAAAAGATGAAATATCATATATTAGAGATTATAAATTAGCATAACTAAATCCCTATATTGGTAAGTGTGCATAAAAGAATAATAATTTGTAATAGAATTAGAATTCCTTATATTGAGAGACTGAAGAATAACAGAGGATAATGAGAAAGAACGGGTATGTTAGCATGAGCTGGAGGTACCGTGGTCCTCAAAGATGCCTATATACATATATGTATATCTACATACATACATACATATATATACATATACATACATATGTGAAGACTATGATTTTGTGTAGCACGTACTCTTTCTTGGATTTGTGCTTGGTTGGTATGTAAATATCTAAGATTTCTTTCTTCCATAACTTATCACTCGGTGATTGCATTGTATTTCATTTGCACTATATGAATGTATTTTTTATTATAGGTTGGGTACCACACAGGACAAATATGATTGTTATGATATAGGTTGGGTACCATGCCAATATGAGTGTGCTATGGGTCGGGTACCACACCAGTACGAATATGATGATCATGTTAAGAAAGATGAGAGATGACACACATCTTGTATACATACATTCATTAGTATGTTTAGTGTAATTCTTATATGTATATATGTATATATATATATATATATATATATATTATAAGTGTCTTTTATTGTAGTAAATAAGGAAAGAAAGTTTACAAATATATGATGGGTCCCTTGTTAAGATAGAGTATGGTATAACATAACAGGAAAACTTATGATAATTACGAGGTGTGGCATTATGTTGTCTTATTACTGTAAGTATCAAAGGAACCTGCATGGATGTAAGAAAAAGGAACTATAGGCAGCAAAGAATAAAGATATATGAAATATAAGTCAAAGGACAAAGATGGATGAAATATAAGTCAAAAGACAAAGATATACAAAATATAAGTCAAATAATAAAGATATACAAAACTTAAGTCAAAGGACAAGATATATAAATATAAGTCAAAGGATAAAGATATATAAAATATAAGACACAGGACAAAGATATATGAAACCTAAGTTAAAGGACAAAGATATATGAAATATAAGTCAAAGCAAAAAGATTTATGAAAATGTTAAATAACAGATAGGTGACAAAGATATTGAACAGTGTATTGAGAATTCTATAATTGGCAGGCTAGAATCAAAACTTTAATTAATATTGTGATTTTCCCATATATATTATTAATGATGATTATTTCTGTAATGACCCTCAGGGTCATTTTTTGTATTTCCTCTCATTTTTACCATTTAAAGCTTTCCTATAGTTGAACCAATTCATTTATGACTTGTTGAAGATGAAAGTTTGGTTATCGAGCAGTTTGTTTAGTTTTTAGAGCTAATTCCCTATTTTGACATCTTTATGGGTTCAAATTGGCCATGGGGTGAAAACTTTAATATAATGACCTTTTATTCCAAATCTAACATATACAATAGCTTCGGAACATTGATTATAGGAAAATGAATCCTTGATTTAGGTCTCAAGGCTTCCAAACTTATTTTGGAATATTGACCAAAAAATTAAGACAAATGGCACATAGGTGTGGGACCCACTATTTATTGAACAATCTCAAATGAAATTTTTTTACTAAATCATTGAGTTCATTGTATCAAATTTGATAGGGTATCATAGTTTATTTGTATATATGAGATTCTGCATGAATTTTGAGGAGTTGGAGGAGACTTGGTATAATTCCAAGTTTTAATTGGTGCTGGTGAATCACATTTGCAAATAGTTGGTTGCTTAAACGACCTAGTTTGGACCATTGGTATTGCATAAGCAAGACATCATTGCATAATATAATGCTTCTTAAGTAATGTTAGGGTTGTTTACAAGACCTATGATGAGGCAGCCAATGTCGCAAAGGTGATACCTGGTCGCTTAATCAATGCCCACTTTAGTGACCCCTGGACACATAAGAATGCTATAAATTCCCCACTTAGCCTGATTTTTCCCCTTTTTACCCATTTTCAAGTGTGCAAAACCTTTAAAGTGTAGAAACTTGGGATAATCATTAGTGGGTGGTTTTGGAGTGTTCTAAGCTCGAATGACACATTTCTTCTTCGAATTATTGGTAAGATTCCATCATTTAATGGATTAAATTCTCATAATTTCCCAAAATACCTAGAATATTGGTAGATTAAATGTAGCAATATTTGAGCTCAAAATTCATCCATTCTTGAGGATAAATATTCCTTGAGCATAGAGGGACGTATTGTAAATTTTGAAAGTATGATTCTACAATGGGCCCCACATGGGATTTTATGTGATTTTTTGACCCAAAGCATTATAGTTCTATATGGGTATCATTGTTTTAATTTTGATAAGTGGATTGTAATTTTGATAGCGTGGCAGCTTGCAGAAGCTTTTTCAAAAGGTAAAATCACTGATTTAGCAATTTTTTGCTCTTTTCTTTAGCATCCAATAGGTTGGGTTTACCTTTCTAATAGATTAAGATAATTGATAGTATATTTATGATATTATGCAATATAGAGAGATGGTAATTAGTTCTTGGAGGTATGATTGATGTAATTAGCATTATTTGGATTGTTTAACCTATTAATGAATCATAATTTAGGCAGAATTGACTTAGTTGCTCGTGATTAGATAGAATTTCTATCTTAGGGCTAATTTTAGCTTATTTAACATTAAATTGTTAATTTATATACCTTATCCGAGTTTGACGTAAAATTTTCCATAAAATAAATTTCGAGGATTAGAAGTGGGCCCCTCAGTGCACCTTAGGTCAAGATTCGTGTTAGCCCTTGTAAATATCTATATGTATGTGAAACCCTTTAAAATACTTATTTTGGGAGTTTTAGGAGATTAGGCACGTGATATTTATGCTAGTTTGGTAAATGAGAGTTGGTGCTAATTTTGTGAAAGACCTGATGGTTTACTTGTAGAGTTTCAGTTAAAGTCTAGAAATTAGTGATAATATTAATGACATGAGTTTTAGTTCAAGTTTCACTAACAATGGTAATAATGATGAAGTTATTGAGTTATGATTTGAGTCTAGCACTGAAAGTTTTTTATGATTTGATACGATGTGGATGAATTCATGATTATTGCTTGACATAAAGTAAATTTATGAAACTTCAACTATTTATTCTTCATTGATTTCACCATACAGGGTTTTAAGGGACTGCATTGGGTTATTTATTTTTCCATACTTATTAGCTTATGGGGGCCAATTTAGTAGTTATAATTTTATGATCTTTACATTGTTGTTTTGGATTTATTTATTTATTTATTTATGCATAACATTTGGAGCATTATTCATGGTTTGCCCCTTTTATCTTAGATTAGATTTTTTATCTTGCATATTATCGTACTTATATCATTTTTTAGCTCAGTCGACCGATGATACCTAGTGAGTACCTGTGGCTTTGGTCCTCATACTATACTTCTATACCTTTTTGGTGCAGATCCGAGTACTAGTAGTCATCGTTGATGTGATAATCGTGCTGAGTTGATCTTAGTGTTATGGTGATCTCTTAGAGTTAGAGTTACCTTGTTTTCCTTTTATTATTTTTGTCTAGTCGTTTACTATTCAAGATGGATTTGTATTTTACTATTCTAATGCCTATGTTTCTTTTGTTAGTAGCTCTTTCACTGACGCTACTAGGTTGTGGGATGATTATTTATGTTTTTTCTATCTTTTAGACTATCATTATTTCCTTATGATTTTTTATGTTTAAATGATTGATTTACAACTTTTTTACCCTTTCCACCAAAATTAACCCATTTCTTATAGCTCCGGTATATGGTTGGCATAAATAAAATAGGTTTCATCATGACTCATAAATTGGGTTGTGAAAAATTAGTATTAAAGTGCTAGGTTTATTAGTATTGTTGGCATAAGAAGAAGTGTCTTGTAAAGTTCATTAGATCAAATATCTAATGTCCATTTCATATCGTGAGAAGGATATAGGATATTCTTAGAAGTTCTTTACTTCTTTTACTCATTTTATGATAAAGGTCTGAGTTGGTTTTAAAAGATTCCTATGGGTTCATTCTTTCAAAGTTGGCTAGGACATATGCTACCACTGTCTAAGATAAGGATGCAAATCCCTCGCCTAGAGATGTTGTCACTGTTCATAGATGATATAGGTCGAGGTTAGCCTATAGATATATCCCTAACAAGGGACAAGGATAGGGGGCCTTCCCTAGACCCTATTCCTACTCTCAAGCCAGATAATCCTCCACCTCAGCCAATGGTGGTCCAGGAACCAGCCCAGGCTCTATCGAGGTTTATTTTCTCTTCACTACTTAGGGATGCATTCATTTATATTTTAGGATTAGTTGGTGGTGCACCCTCTGATGGAGTACAATCTACAGATTAGAGTGAAACTGAAATAGGAGCACAGTATGTAGCTGTGGATCCCAGAGTTGAGGTTCCTCCAACACCTGTGGTGGATTAGTTGGTAGTTGCTCAGTTGGTGGTTACCTAGCAAGCTTTTTTTATGGAGGAGTAGAAGATATTGGGCAAATTCTTGAAGTTGGCTCTGCCTAGGTTTTCTGATGCATCAGGCAAGGATGCTTATAAGTTTTTGATTACTTGTGAGGATAGACTCTATTTAGGCTTTCTTGAGACTTTTGTTGTTGATTTCACTACTTTTCAGTTGGACATAGTTGATTGACATCGGTGGAGAGGTCATCTTTATTCCAAGCTAGTTACATCACCTTTTATGACATGGGTTCAATTCATCGAGGTCTTCTCAGAGAAGTATACGCCTTGTAGTCTTATATATTGATTGAAGGATTAGTTCTCGAGGTGGGAGTAGGGCTCTATGACTATTATAATGTATGAGGCTCAATTTCATGAGTTGCCTAGGAATATTACTTCTATTCCTAAGTATGAGAGGTTTTATTTCTTTTCTCGGGGATTAAGACTCCCATATCGCATGTCTACAAAAAATTTGGTTGTTACAAATAGGTTTTTTATTGTAGTTTTTGATCATGCTTAGGTTATGGAGAAGATGTATTATGAGGCCCAAGGTGGTAGAGATAAGATGCCATAATATAAGGCTAGTTTCAGTTTGGGTCATAGTGGATCATGGTGTAGGGGCAGTGGTTCTCAGAGTATGTACCCAGTACCCTCTGTGCCAGCCTTATCAACGTCATGGTCAGTCTAGTTGACCCATTTATGCCATTTTACAGATCACTGATGGAGGCTAATTTAGTTAAAATGATCAACCTATCTAGAGTAGTGGTCTCTGTTCGAGGGGTTTATCTTTTGGCTATTCTACCTATAGTTATTCTGGGTTAGTTGTAGTTTCAGGTTTTATTAGAGTGCCTGGGGCATCTAATACCCTGAATTTTCCTAACTAATTTTGTCCCAAGAATGTCAAGTCTTAACTTCTAAATTGAATGATGTTTATTCCATGGGGAATTTTAAAGATTTTCACTTTTTGGCATATGGGAAATTTAATAAGCCTTTCATCGATATAAGATTCACCAAAATTCGATAATCGGGTAAGAAGTTATGAATATTTCAAGTCTCCATCATAAAATAACGCCATATTAGTCAGTGGCACGCCGCGCCATAAGAGAAAATAACATTTGTGAAATTCCAGTAGGTATCCGCAATAGTGGCACGTCATGCCAAACTTCCAGGTCACAAAGGAAGTGGCAACGCGATGGCTCTGCGTCGCGCCATCCCTTACTTTTCCAATTGTCAAATTCCAGTGACACGGCGCGATAGCGCCACATCATACCTGGAGTCCAGTTTGGGAAATTTTCTCTAAAATTTCAAGACATATCAAAGGTTAAATAGTATGATAACCATGCACTTTATGAAATCCCCAACTTATTGTATAAAGTATTATTGATGTTGGTCATGTATTCAAGAATGTCATGCCTTGTCAGTTCCTCTCTATCGAGTCCTAGGGGTACTTTTACCCGATAAGTTAACTGTATGCCTAGAGCCAGTGTTATTTTTTCACGGTACCCTCAGTCAAGTTATGATATATAGCATTCAGTCAGTCATATGACTTATGAAATCTCAGAAAATCTCAGACAGTTATCAGATCTAAGTAATATTCTGTCAGTCAACATAATTTAGTTAATTTAGTCCAGTTCATTTCAGTAGTTCATGTTCAGTGTCTATTCATATGGGAGTAGGAATTAGCGCCGAGTGAACCCAAGGATTGGAACTCACTTATTATATGAGGGTGTGATTCTTAGAAGCAACCTTGCATTCTAGAACTATGTAGCTTGCATAGGTTTAGACATCATAGTCTGCTATATGAGGATAGATAAGGTGTCTTAACCTATTATATGAGGGTTCCCACCATTATCACTAGATTTACCTATTATATGAGGGTTACTCATAGATTGTCCTTACCAGTGGCGCATTATTGACACCCTTCCAATTGGGGGTACAAATTGGACCCCAACTCAGCCATAATGGCGTATTAGGGACATTTCGGTTAGATGACTACTTCCTATAGTTTCAGTTATAGAATCAGGAATTTTAAATATAGTCATTCAATCTCAGTAATAAAACTCAAATAGTTCTATAGAATTTTGGACTGTCAGATACAGTTAACTCAAAACATTATGGAACTTAGCTAGTTCCATCAGATTTGTGACTGTCAGATACAGTCACTCATGTTATCAGTTATATCAGTCATCAGAACTTAGTTATCGTCATGTTAGTTATCAGTAAATTCATGTTATCATGATCTAAGATATAGTTATTATGTATTCATGCAAGCATTCTTATGTTCATATTATTCAATCAGTTAGTATAGTGTATGCATGTGAACCCTTTGCATTCATCCTACCTCACATGCATACCAGTACAGTCAAATTACTAATGCATTTATGGAATGGTGTCTTATACTATAGGTTCAGAAGCTCGAGCTCCAGAGCATCAGTAGCATTCTAGTCTCGGCAATTAGAGTTAGCCGTGAGTACTCATCTTTCGAGGACATGCTCATTTATTTATTATCTCATTAATTAATTTATTAGTTAGAGTTAGTTGGGGACATGTCCCATCAACTCCTTATTCCGATAGTCCAATCAGTTAGAGGCTTTTCAAACTATCATGTTCAGTTAGTTATTTCAGTTGTTTTGGGTATTTCATACCCCACTCAGATGTTATATTTTATTAGATATTATGTTACAGTTTTGACCCTTATGACCTTTCAGTTCATGTTTACATATTTATACATTATATCATGTAATATACAGGTACAAATATCAGTCATCGGTTAGCTTTTGGTCCTTCGGGGTCATGAGCTCCGTGTAGCATTTTGGGTGCCAGATTTAGGGTGTTACAAACTTGGTATCAGAGCCTAAGGTTCAATAGAGTCCTAGGAAGTCTGAAAGCCGCATCTAGTAGAGTCTTATGCATTGGTGTGTTGCGCACCCCACTTATATACATGAGGCTATGAGATGTTTTAGGAACTGTTTCCTTTTTTCTAGTATTCATGTCATGCCAGTAAGCAGAATCTCAAGTCAATCTCTTAGTCTAACCTATTTCTCCCTTTTTTCTACAGAACATGCCTCCTAAATGAAGAAATGGGAATCAGTCAGCCCCTCAGCCCGAAGAATCCTTGGGCGAATATGTTTCTCATATAGAGTTTAGATCTGCATTCACTACTCTTGCTCAGTTAGTTGTTGCTCAAAATGAACGACCATCTATCGTTTCGGCCAACACAATGGCCAATTCAACTGCATCCAGGATTTAGGACTTCACCTGAGTAAACCCTCCATTCTTTTTCAGGTCTAAGTCAAATGAGGACCCTCAGGAATTCATTGATCAGGTTCAGAAGGTTATTGACATCATGAGGGTTACTCCTAGTGAGAGTGTTGAGCTAGCTGCATATCATTTTCAGGATGTTTTTTACACTTGGTTCAAGCAGTGAAAGTCAGAAAGGCCAGATGATGCAGGGCCTATAGAGTGGGAGGAGTTTTTTGCTACATTCTTAAAGAAGTTCTTTCTCCTAGAGTTGAGAGCAACTAAGGTGTTAGAATTTATCAACTTTAGGAAGGGCAACATGACGGTGAAAAAGTATTCTCCTAAGTTTACTCAATTAGGAAGATATGCCCCTCATGTGGTTGTAGACAACAAGGCTAAAATAAGTAAGTTTGCTTCTGGGGTGAATGATAGTATGGTCAATGAGTGTAGGTCTGTGATGTTGAATAGCGACATGAGCATTGCCAGGATTATGAATTATGCTCAATAGATAGAAGAGCAAAAGATTAAGATGAGAGAGAAGCAAAATAAGAGAGCAAGGACATATAGTTTCAACTTTGCTCAGCCCTAATCAGTAGGAGGAAACCGTTCTCAGTTTCATCCTAGGCCATCAGTTCCAGCTCCTTCTTCAGCTAGTTCTCCAGTTCCTAAGTTTAGGGATGGTAATAAAGATAGAGCGACAGGCTCTAAGTCTCAGGGAAGTATTAGCAATGCCCGCACCTATCCTCTTTGCCAGACTTATGGCAAGAACCATCAGTGTATTTACAGAGCTATTGGTGGTATTTATTTCAGATGTTGCAAGCCACGCCATAGAGTCAGAGATTTTCCTAAGCCAGGTCCTCAAGGTCAGCAGAACTGTTCCTCAGCCCATCCCGGTCACCCAAATCAGTAGGGTGCCACCTCCAGTGATACTAGTGGGCAACGCCCAAATAGACTCTCTGATCTCCAGCCCTGGGAAGGTTAGGAATATTCTCTTGATGTAGTTATTGGTACGTTACAGATCTTTCCCGTGCATGTTTATGCTTTGCTAGATCCAGGTGCTTCCTTGTCTTTTGTTACTCCTAATGTAGCAGGTGATTTTGGAGTCAGTCCTAAAATTCTAGCAAAGCCCTTTTCAGTCTCTACCTCAATGGGTAAAACTATCATAGCCCGACGGATATACAGGAACTGCTCGATTATGATATTTCAGAAAATCACTTTAGCAGACTTGGTCAAATTAGAGATGACTGATTTTGATATCATTCTCGGCATGGATTGGATTTATTCCTGCTATGCCACAGTCGACTGCAGAAATAGTATAGTCATGTTTTAGTTTTTGAGTGAACCCATCCTTGAGTGGAAGGGTAGTCTATCCGATTTCAGAGGTTAGTTTGTTTCCTACCTTTGGGAAAGGAAAATGATATCTAAGGGATGTGTCTATCATCTTGTTCATGTGAAGGACTCTAGTTTTGAAACTCCTAGTCTTGATTCAGTTACAGTCGTGAATGAATATTCAGATGTCTTTTCTGAATATCTTCCACGAATTTCTCCCAAATAGGAAATAGACTTCGGTATTGATCTTCTTCTGGATACTCAGCCTATATCTATATCTCCATATAGAATTGTACCAGCAGAACTCAACGAATTGAAAAAGCAGTTGAAGGATCTCTTAGATAAGGGATTTATCAGGCTCAGTATATCCCCGTGGGGCACACCAGTCATATTCGTGCGAAAGAAAAACAGTTCTCTTAGAATGTGCATAGATTATCGTCAACTCAATAAAGTCATGATAAAAAACATGTACCCTCTTCCCAAAATTGATGACTTGTTTGACGAACTTTAGGGTGCTAGCTATTTCTCTAAGATAGACCTCAGATCAGGCTATTATCAACTCAGAGTCAGAGAATGTGACATTCTGAAGATAGCCTTTAGTAGTCGGTATGGTCACTTCGAGCTTCTGGTCATGTCCCTTAGTCTTAATAATGCCCCAGCCACTTTCATGGACTTGATAAATCATGTGTTTAAGCAGTACTTGAACATGTTTGTCATAGTCTTCATAGATGATATTCTGGTCTATTTCAATAGTGATATGATCATACATACCATCTCAGAATTTTACTTCAGGCTTTTAGAGATCATCAGTTGTTCACCAAATTCAGTAAGTGCAAATTTTGGATAAGGTTAGTAGCATTCCTTGGCCATATTATTTTCAGTGACGGCATTAGGGTTGATCTTTAAATGATTGAAGTAGTAAGACACTAGCCTCGCCCTATCTCTCCATCAGATATCAAGAGTTTCTTGGGTCTGGCTTGCTATTACAGATGGTTTGTTGAGGGATTTTCTTCTATTGCATTCCCTATGTTTATATTGACTCAAAAAAAGTTTTATTTCAGTGGTTAGATCCTTGTGAGAAGAGTTTTCAGGAGTTGACGACTTGGCTCACCTCAGCTCTAGTCTTAGCTCTTCTAGAAGGTCCAGATGGGTTTATAGTATATTGTGATGCATCCAGAGTAGGTTTGGGTTGTGTCCTCATACAGCATGGTAAGTTCATAGCCTACGCCTCCTGACAGCTTAAACCCCATGAGAAAAGTTACCCTACTCAAGATCTTGAGTTAGTAGCCATAGTATTTGCCTTAAATATTTGGAGGCATTATCTATATGGTGTTCATGTAGATGTGTTCACAGATTATAAGAGTCTTCAGTATGTATTTTCTCAGAAAGATCTCAATCTTCATTAAAGAAGGTAGTTTGAGCTCTTGAAAGATTATGACATGAGTGTCCTTTATCATCCGGGCAAGGCCAATATTATGGATGATGCTCTCAGTAGACTATCCATGGGTAGTGTTTCTCATGTTGAGGATAGTAAGAAGAAGTTATCTCAGGAAATCCATCAGCTTTCCAGACTAGGTGTTCGCTTAGTTGATACAGAGAAGGGTGATATATGGGTTCAAAGTAGTTTAGAATCATCTTTAGTTTTCGAGGTGAAAGAAAAGCAAGATAGAGGTCCCATCCTTCTCAAGTTGAAAGAGTCAGTCAAGGATTAGAAAGTAGAGGTTTTCTCCTAAGGGGGAGATGGCGTATTACGCTGTCAGGGTCGTCTGAGTGTTCTAGGTGTAGATGACTTAAAGTAGAGAATTCTTACGAAAGTGTATGGTGCGTGCTACTCTATTCATCCAGGGGTCATAAAGATGTATCGCGACTTATGGGAGATCTATTGTTAGAGTGGGATGAAGAGAGATGTTGCAAAGTTTGTGGCTAAGTGCTCTACATATCAGCAGGTTAAGATAGAGCATCAGAACCCTAGTGGGTCCATCTAGGAGTTTAATATTCCTACTTGGAAGTGGGAAGAAGTGAACATGGATTTTGTGATGGGTTTGCCTCGAACTCATCATCAGCATGATTCAATTTGGGTCATTGTATATAGGATAATCAAATTCGCTCATTTCCTTCTAGTCCTTACCTATTATTCATCCAAGGATTACACCAAACTCTATATTAGGGAGTTGGTCATATTGTAAGGTGTTCCGCTATCGATTAACTCAGATAGAGGTACCCGATTCACCTCTCATTTTTGGAAAGCGTTCTAAAAGGGTCTTGGTACCCAAGTTTATCTCAGAACGACCTTCCATACTCAGATAGATGGTCAAGCAAAAAGGACCATTCAGACCCTAGAAGATATGTAAGGGCGTGTACAATTGATTTCAAGGGTAGTTGGGATGACCATTTTCCTTTGATTGGGTTTGCATACAACAATAGCTATCATTCTAGTATTAAAATGGCTTCATTTGAAGCTCTCTATGGTAGGAGGTATAGATCTCCAGTCAGTTGGTTCGAAGTTAGTGAGGCCTCAGTTTTAGGGCTTGACTGAGTATTCGATGCCTTAGAGAAAGTCCAGTTGATCAGAGAAAGACTTTGAGCTACTCAGAGCCGACAAAAGTCTTATGCAGATGTGTATAGAAAGGATCCCGAGTTTGAGATCGGTGACTATGTTTATCAAAAGATCTCTTCCACGAAGGGAGTGAAGTGATTCGGCAAGAAGGGAAATCTCAGTCCTTGATATATCGGTCCCAACAAAATTCTTAGTTGCTTTAGCAAGGTAGCTACTGAGCTAAAATTACCTTCAGATCTAGCCTCAGTTCATGCAGTCTTCCATGTCTCTTTGCTCAAGAAGTGCATAGGTGACCCAGCAGTGTAGTCCCTATTTAGAGCATCGATGTTCAGAATAGCCTCTCTTATAAAGAGATTCCAGTTGAAATTCTTGACTATCAGACTCGTAGACTGAGGAATAAAGAAGTCCCTCTAGTCAAGGATCTTTGGCAAAATAAGTTTGTTGAGGGCGCTACTTGGGAAACAAAAGAAGACATGCATACCAAGTAGCCTCATCTCTTCTCTTCCAACTCATATCAAGATTAAGGTAATAGTTCTCCTTAAGTTTTTCAATTTTATGTTCAGATTCCAGTTACAAGCTTGGTATCCAGTTCATGCTCAGAATTCCATTATAAACTTGGTACTAAATACCATTGTATATTCAGTCATGCATTCATGTATTATTTTAGTTATATAATTATGCATCAGGCATGCATTCTCATTCTGAGAAACTTAGTTACTCAGTACACTCAGTCATGTATTCATGAATCAGTTACACATGCATTAGATATGCATGCTCAGTATGAATCTCAGAAATGTAGTCATGTTTGTGTTGTTCATGTTTAGTATACACTTCATATCATCATTTATCCCATCTCAGTCAGTCTCATTCGAGGACGAATATTCCCATGGGGAGATATTGTAATACCCCAAAGTTTCCTAACTAATTTCGTCCTAAGAATGTCAAGTATTAGCTTCTATATTGAATGATATTTATTTCATAGGAAATTTTTAAGATTTTTACTTTTTGTCATGTGGGAAATTCAATAAGATTTCCATCGATATAAGATTCGCCCAAATCCGATAATCAGGTAAGAAGTTATGATTATTTCAAGTCCCCGTCGTAAAACAACACCATATTAGTCAGTGGCGTGCCACGCCACAAGAGAAAATGGCATTTGTCAAATTCCAGTGGGGGTTCATGATAGTGGAGCGTCGCGCCAAAATTTAAGATCACAAAGGAACTGGCAACATGTAACGACTTGAAATCACCTCCCGGGATGTCACACGGTGCTTAAGGCTACAAGTAGCCCCAAGCTAACCCTTTGAGCTGGTTTCTACTAATAACACTCACTTTAAAATGAAATAATTCAAACAAAAGCATATTCATATAAGATCAAAGGAAATATGGAGAAAATACTCATTCCAAACGACCACAATACTAGGAACCTCTACACAACCACAATCCAATAACTAGTTTGACAAAGCCTCTACTAATCTATGAACCAGAGAGCCGTTGGGATAGGTCCACAACTGACTCGAAATGAATTGAAAATAAAAACATAGTCTCTCAAATTCTGAAATATGTGAATATAGGTCCTCAAACCATGAGGACTTACCATTGTAGGACCATAGGTAGAGGTACTCAAAAATCACTGACGAGGCTGGGACTGAGCACCTGAACCTACATTATAAGATAATGTAGCACATAGACGTATATGTGGATTAGCACTTGAGAATGTACTGAGTAGGTGGGGGTGCATGCATTTATATAAGAAAACAACATTACTCTTTGATCAAATCATGCATAAAACAATTAATGACTCACATGTCTTGAATAAGCATAAAAACGCAAAGCTCATGAATCATGTAGAATGGAACATGTAACACAAATCTCGTGAATCATTATACCTAAGCTTTGAAATCGGTACTTTTCTATTATTCTCATTACTCAAGGATAAAGGAATCTTTAAGCAATACTTTCAACTCATGCATATGTCTCATGGAGAGTAAACCTTCTTTAATGCTCAAGAAATCATAACTCTTTGGACTCAAGTACTTGGAATTAGAAATCACATAACTTTGAAACCTAATTGAAGGCTTTTGATTCACTTTAGGAAAATATCTCATCTCAAACTTTAGGGAAACTACTTATGTTAAGGGAAAATACTTTGGTTTTTTTAAGGAAACAACTTACCTCAAAGCTTTAGTTTTAGTGAAAATAACTCATATCAAGGGAGGTTCTCTTAACTGACATAAATCATGCGAGCTACATAGAATCCAACATTTTATCTTCCTAAGAAAGAAACCCGACATTGGGGAGGAGCATCATACTCTTTGCCAGGGAGTATAACCTCAAATCAGTGATCATTTATCTTGTCCTCGGGCACAATATCTCGGCCTTAGGCCCAATAATTATCTCAGCCTCTGGCCCAACCTAAGGTCGCATATAGTTTCTGGGTAAGAAACCGTGCTAAATTAACCAACTCGGCGCTAAATACTACTCCCTTTAGATTATCTCGCTCATCTCATGAAAATTCACTTTAGAATAATCTCATGGTTCAATAAGAACCAAATAATCAAATCTGTAATTACATGTACCAAAGTTGATTTCAAAACTCAATGACTGTTAGGTCAAAACATTTCTCAGTAATCTCGGAATAATCAAATCATGGGTGCTTATAGCACTATAGTTCATAAAATCTCAAGTATCAAGTAGGGCTTAATAGCCTATAATTCAATCTCAAGTTAAAACTCATCAAAAACATAATAGATAGCATATAGATTCTTCACTCATGTAGAAAGACGGAAATATCAGAAATTTATCTCAAAATCTCGATTTGCTCATATACTTCAATGTTTAAAACATTTCAACTATTAACTTCTCAAGGATTAAATCATGGGGTATAGACCCAGCTGCAATTTCTCAAGAAAACATATGAAAATTATTCCATTAAACTCTCAATTGATGGGATGCATCAAAATATTATAATCAATAATAATGGGTGAAAACCCTAATTCAAATTCATGGAAAATCTAATAGATTGCAGAAAATCATAGCTTAAATAAGCCTTTGAGCATAAGGGTTAAAGGGTTACCCTTGTTCAAAACCTCACCTACCTTAGATTATGACATTGGATGAATAAGCTTTCTCTAAACTCTTCTTCTTCTACTTGAGAGAGAAGGTTCTTGCAACATTTTACTTGGAGAACTTGATTCTCAACTAAATTTGTAGAATCTATGGTGAGCTCTTGAATTTCTTGGAGAAGGGTTTTAGATTCGATCTTGAGACAGAAACCTAGCTTTCTTTTGTTAGAGATGAGTAATGAAGTTAGCTGCTTTATTTAAAAAATATATCTAGTTGATAAAAGAGTGGAAAGACCAAAAACCCCTTTTTAAAATGAGTGAAAAATTGCTGAACGGGTCTACGATGGTTGGAGCGACGGTCCGTCGCAAGCCCAATCGTCTGTCAGGTCAGTCATCACATGATGGACAGAAAAGGGACACACTACCTTGATGCAATGGTCCGTTATAAATTCGATGGACCATCGGATCGGTCGTCGCACGATGGCCAGGATGAGGCCGCACTGCCTCAGTGCGATGGTCTATCGCAGCCTTCGGTCCATCATTTTGGCCATCGCATTTGGGCCAGAAAAAGGAGTTACTGCCTTGGTTGCGACGGACCGAGATGGGCCGTCGTAGACTCGATGGTCCGTCGCATCATCCATAGCTTTTGGGCAGTTTCGACAACTCTCAGTAAAATAGCCATAACTTCTCACTCTGATACTAGATTTTGACAAAATTGGCATCGTTGGAAAGGTAACTCAATTTCCCACGCTATAGGAAGTCATTTTCAGGAAAATACAACAACATTAAAACACTAATCACTTAGAAAGTCTCTTCTCAATCTTTTAGGGAAGGAATTACACCTCCCTCGACATGCTCTAAAGCTCAAACTATGAGGGAACTTGCGGGGACTTACAATATCACCCCCTTGGGAACATTCTTCCTCGAATTTCATTAATTAGGCTAGGAATACAGGAAAAACGGAGTACACATCGCTAAAGAAATTGCTAAACAGGCTCAAAATCTTTCTAAACACTCAAGTACTTTGGATATTGCAAGAACTTATACAAGGATAGATGCATAGCTGAACTTTAGATTAGAAGGGCTGAATTTAGGAAGAATAGTACCTTTAGATTGATTTGAACTCGCAGAAAAGAGGTGTGGATACTTGTTCGCATGTCTGCTTCTGCCTTCCAAATATCACCCTCAACAGACTGGTTCTGCCACAAAACATTGACTAATGCAACTTCTCTGTTCCATAGTCTACAGGTCTAAAAATCTATGATCTCAACAGGAATCTCGTCGAAGGAAAGACTTTTCTGAATACTGGCATTCTCTGAAGGGTATAATACAACAAAATCACCAATATGCTTTTTAAGTATGGAGACATGAAAAATAGGATGAACGACTGATAGCTCTATGGGTTACTCAACCTCATAGACTACCTTACCAAAACAGATCAAGACTCTACACGGGCCAACATAACGAGGACTTAGTTTTCCCTTCTTACCAAATCCTTTCACCCCTTTCATGGGTGAAATCTTTAAGTACACCAAATCACCCACCTCAAACCCAAGATCTCTCCTGTTCACATTGGCATAAGAATTTTGATGACTCTGAGCGGTCTTCAACCTTTTTATAATAAACTTAACTTTCTCCATAGCTTCAAACATTGCATCAGGCCCAACCACGACAACTTTACCTACTTCAAACCAACCTATGGGTGATCTACATCTCCTACCATACAAGGCCTCAAATGGTGCCATCCCGATGCTAGCATGGTAACTATTGTAATAAGAAAACTCTATCAATGGAAAATGCTCATCCTAACTACCTTTGAAATCAAGAGAACATGCCCTCAACATATCCTCTAGAGTATGAATGGTCCTCTTAGCTTGACCATCTTTCTGCGAATGAAAAACGGAACTCAAAAGAACTTGGGTGCCAAGACCCTGCTTAAACGCCCTCCAAAACTAAGAAGTAAATTGGGTGATCCTATCCAAAATGATGGATGAGGGAACTCCATACATCTTGACTAACTCCCGAATATAAAATCTAGCATAATCCTCAGCAGTATAAGATATATGCACGGGATAGAAATGCACGAACTTAGTCAGCCTATCTATAACAACCCACATCAAATCATGATGACGACACGAAAGAGGTAACCCGATTACGAAGTCCATATTCACCACCCCCCACTTCTAAGTAGGTATACTAAAATCTTGCATCACACCACTAGGTCTTTGATGCTCTACCTTAACCTATTGGCATATTGCACACTTTGCCACGAACTCGGCTATATCCTTCTTCATGCCATTTCACTAATAGATTCCTACAAGTTGTGGTGCATCTTAGTAGTGCCGGGATCAATAGAATACCGCACACCATGTGCTTTAGCCATAATCCTCTTTCTCAGATCATCAACAAATGGAACACACAATCTACCTTGCAATCTCAACACGCCATCTCCCTCTTAGGAGAAAACCTCCATCTTTTGGTTCTTAACTGACTCCTTTAATCTGAACAAACTAGGATCCCTATCTTGCTTCTCTTTTACTTTCGAAACTAAAGAGAATTCGGAAGTATTCTGCACCAACGTACTCCCGTCAACTGAATCAAGCAACCTAAAACCCAATCTATCCAGACAATACACATCACGAGCTAACTCTTTCTTACCTTCCTCTACAAAAGCAACACTACCCATAGAAAATCTTCTAAGGGAATCCACCACTACATTGGCCTTGCCCGGGTGATACAACATACTCATATCCTAGTCTTTTAACAACTCCAACCACCTCCTCTACCTAAGGTTTAACTCTCTCTGAGTGAACACATACTGCAGGCTCTTATGACCTGTAAACACATAAATATGGAAACCATAAAGATAATGTCTCTAAATTTTCAAATCAAAGACCATAGTAGCTAAATTCAAGATCATGGGTCGGGTAGTTCTTTTCATGCGGCTTCAACTATCAAGAGGCATAGGCTACAACCTTACCTCTTGCATCAACAGAGCCCAAACCAACTCTAGAGGCATCACAATATACCACAAAACCATCGGTACCATTAGGCAGAGTCAACACAGGGTATGAAGTAAGTTGAATTTTCAACTCCTGAAAAATCTTCTCACAGAAATATTACCATAGGAACTTAACTTTCTTTTGGGTTAACCGAGTCATGGGAGACGTAATAGAAGAGAAACCTTCAAAAAAATGGTGGTAGTAGCCAGCTAGACCCAAGAAACTTCTAATATCAGATGGGGAGATAGGTCTAGGCCAATTTCTCACAGCTTCTATCTTTTGGGGATCAACTCTAATACCTCCAGCTGAAATGATATGACCCAGAAAGGCTACGGACCTTATCCAAAATTCACACTTACTAAATTTAGCCAACAACTAGTGGTCTCTAAGTGTTTGCAAGAAAATTTTAAGGTGACTCGTATGGTCCTTCTCATAACGGGAGTACATAAGGATGTCATCTATGAATACTATGACAAATGTATCAAGGTATTGCTTAAAAACTCAATTCATGAGGTATATGAAGGCAGTTGGGGCATTGGTTAACCCGAAAGAAATGACTAGAAACTCAAAGTGACCATAGAAGGTTCGAAAGGCTGTCTTTGGAATATCACACTCGCTCACTTTAAGTTGATGATAGCCATGTCTAAGTTCTATCTTGGAGAAATAACTTGCACCCTGCAATTGATCAAATAGGTTATCGATTCTCAGAAAAGGATACTTATTTTTGAATATGACCTTGTTAAGTTGATGATAGTCAATGCACATACGCAAAGAACCATCTTTTTTTTGCACGAATAAAATGGGTGTGCCCCAAGGAGAAATACTGGGCCTTATGAAACCTTTGTCGAAAAGATCTTTGAGTTGCTCTTTCAACTCCTTAAGCTATCCAAGTGCCATACGGTATGGTGGAATAGAAATAGGTTGAGTATTGGAAAGAAGGTCAATCCCGAATTCTATCTCTCTATCGGGAGGTACTCCTGGGAGATCTTCCAAAAAACATCTGGAAATTCATTAACAATATCAACTTATTAAATAGTTAGAGCCTCGAACTTAGTGTCCTTGAGTCTAAATAGGTGATAGATGCAACCTTTGGATATTAGTTTTCTGGATTTGAGATAGGAGATAAAATGACGCTTGGGAGATACTAAACTCCTGGACTACTCAAAAGCTGGTTCATCAGGAAACTGAAACTTGACCACACAGGTACGATAGTCTATAGATGCATAACAAGAATGAAGCAATTCCATACCCAGAATAATGTCAAAATCTACCATGTCTAACTCTATCAGATTCACAAGTATGACTCTATAAAGAATAGTAACAGGACAATCTCTATACACTTATTTAGCAACAACTGACTCCCCCGCTGGTGTAGAAACTAGGAAAGGCTCCGAAATATGTTCGGGACTCATTTTGAGATTCATAACCACAAGCGGGATCATATAGGAAAGACTTGACCCGGGTTCCAAAGACACTTAGACATCAAAGTAAAAGAGATGGAGCATACCGGTAATAACATTGGGAGAGTTCTCCTCCTCCTGACCGGATAGTAAGCCATAGAATCTGTTCTGGCAATGACTGCAAGTAGTGCTAGATGAAGCACCCTAAGCAGGGGTAGGACGATGTACAAGAGATGGTGCACTAGCAGCCTGTGCCTTTGGTCGGGCATCTCTGTTCCCCTATCTAGCATAAGGACAATCTCTAAGTCTGTGACCTTGATTTCCACAACCAAAACAACCCCTCAGATCTATAAAGAACTCAATGGGATAATCCCTAAACACTTAGCATAAGGAGGATAATGGGGCCTGTTACCAATACCGTTCTGGGACCTAAGCCTAAAAGACCTGCCCCCTTGCTCCTGCCTGATTCAAGGTACGGGAGCACTAGTGGATGAAGGCACTGGAATAGATGGACATCTTTAAAACTGAGGGAGGTTTCCTCTATGGAACCTAGGCTGGCTATACTCGTGCTGCTCAGATCTAGCCCTCTTGTTACCCCTTAATCGATTTCTCTCCTTAATCTTATCCACCTCTATTTACTGGGCATACGTCGTCAACCTAGAAAGATCCATATCTCTATGCAGCATTGCAGTCCAACACTCCTTTAGTGCCAACCCAGAAACACCGACTAAGAACTTGCTCATACTAGCCCGGGGGTCAAAAATCAAATTAGGAGCATATTTGGCCAACTGATTGAAATTCAAGTAGTACTCCTTAACAGTTATGGAGCCCTTTCTTAAGTTCATGAACTCCTCAATCATTGCCTTTCTCATCTCAAGTGGAAAGAACTTGTCCAAGAATACATCTTGGAATATTTGCCATGTCATAAGAGCGACATTCTCACCTCTACCTTTTCTCCATGATACAACCCAATCATAAGCAATGTACTTTATCCTATAGGACACCAACTCAACACTTTCCTCCTAAAAAACATGTATCACCCGTGTGATCATTCTCACCTCCTTAAGGTACAATTGTGGGTCCTCATCTACCTTAGCCCATAGAACTCAGGGGAATTTATCCATATAAAATAATGAATCCTAGCTGCAGCTACATCACCTCCTTGCTGATTAGCAACTGCGGCCTGGTTACTAGCCTGAAAATTAGCTGTGACTGGTTGGGATAGTGCCTGAAAGGCTACCCAAAACTTAGCATAAGACACCGTCTCATGTAAAGGATCAACAAGTGAGGGTTTCTCATTATCGTCTCCAAAGACATTCACTCTTTGGAGAGGTATTTTCTGAAAATAGAAGAGCATGAATCATTAGATGAGAGGAACAACTATCGGCATGATAGAATCTGAAAAAAAAAGAAACAACTTTTTCTAGAATGTTTTGTAGCCTCTTGCTCATAGATGCGGCGCGCTACACACCGATGATCAAGACTCTACTCAACGCTGCTTGTCAGACTCCCTAGGACTCTTTAGAAACCTTAGGTTCTGATACTAAGTTTGTAATGACCCAAAATTGCCTCCCGGGATGTAACACGGTGTTTAAGGCTACAAGTATCCCCATGTTAAACCTTTGAGCTAGTTTCTACTAATAACACTTATTTCAAGATGAAATATTTCAAACACTAGCATAGTCATATCATATGAAAGGAAACTACTCGGTCCAAATGACCACAATATTGGGAACCTCAACACAACCACAATACGATAACTAGTCTGACAAAGCCTCTACTAATTCATGAACTAGAAAGCCACTGGGATAGGTCCCCAACTGACTTGAAATGAACTAAGAATAATAACATAGTCTCTCAAATAATAAAATATCTGAATATAGGTCCTCGAACCATGAGAACTCACCACTATAGAAATGTTGGTAGAGGTACTCAAAAATCACTGACGAGGCTGGGACTGAGAACCTAAACCTATATTTTAAGACAATGTAGCACATAGATGTGTATGTGGATTAGCACTTGAGAATGTACTGAGTAGGTGGTGGTGCATGCATTTATATAAACAACATCATTACTCTTTGATCAAATTATGCATGCAACAATTAATGACTCACATTTCTTGAATAAGCATAAAAATGTAAAGCTCATGAATCATGTAGAATGGAACATGTAACACAAATCTCGTGAGTCATTATACTTAAGCTTTGAAATAGGTACTCTTCTTTTATTCTCATTACTTAAGGCTTAAGGAATCTTTAAGAAACACTTTCAACTCATGCATATGTCTCATGGAGAGTAAAACATTTTTAATGCTCCAGAACTCATAACTCTTTAAACTCAAGTACTTGGAATTAGAAATCACATAACTTTGAAACATACTTGAAGGCTTTTCATTCACTTTAGGAAAACATTTCATCTCAAACTTTAGGAAAAATACTTATGTCAAGGGAAACTACTTTAGTTTATTTTTAAGGAAACAAATTACCTCATAGCTTTAGTTTTAGGGAAAATAACTCATATCAAGGGAGTTTCTCTTAACCGACATAAACCATGCGAGCTACATGGAGTCCAACATTTTGTCCTCCTAAGGAGGAGACCCCATATTAGGGAGAAGGATCATACTCTTTGCCAGGGAGTATAATCTCAAATAAATGATCACTTATCTCGACCTCGGGCCTAATATCTTAGCCTTAGTCCTAATAATCATCTCGGCCTTAGGCCCAAACCTACGGTGCCATGTAGTTTTAAGGTAAGAAACCACTGTAACTTGCCCAACTTGGTGCTAAATGCTACTCCTTTAGATTATCTTGATCATCTCATAAAAATCCACTTTAGAATAATCTTATGGTTCAATAAGAACCCAATAATCAAATCTGTAATCACATATAGTAGAGTGGATTTCAAAACTCAATGACCATTAGGTCAAAATAATTCTCAAAAATCTCAGAATGATCAAATCATGGGTACTTATAGCAGAATAATTCATAAAAATCTCAAGTCTCAAGTATGGATTAATAGCCCATAATTCAATCTCAAGTTAAAATTCATCAAAACCATAATAGATAGCATATATATTCATAACTCATATAGAAATCTAGAAATTTCAGCAATTTTCTCAAAATCTCGATATGCTCATACACTTCAATGTTTTAAACATTTTAACTATTAACTTCTCAAGGATTAAAATTATGGGGTATAGACCCAGCTGCCATTTCTCAAGAAAACATGTGAAAGTCATGCAATTAGACTCTCAAATCATGGGAAGCATCAAAATATTATAATCAATAATAATGGGTGAAAAACCCAATTCAAATTCATGGAAAATCTCATATATTGCAGAAAATCATAGTTTAAATATGCCTTTGAGCACAAAGCTGAAAGGGTTACCTTTGTTCAAAACCCTACATAACTTAGATTATGACATTGGATGAATAAGCTTTCTCTAAACTCTTTTTCTTATCCTTGAAAGAGAGGGTTCTTGCAATACTTGACTTAGAGAACTTGATTCTCAACTAAATTTGCAGAATCTATGGTGAGCTCTTGAATTTCTTAGAAAGGGTTTTAGATTTGATCTTGAGAGAGAAACCTTAGCTTTTTTATGTTAGAGATGAGTAATAAAGTCAGCTGCTTTATTTGAAAAATACATTTGGTTGATAAAAGAGTGGAAAGACTGAAAAGCCCTTTTTTAAATGAGTGAAAAATTGCTGAATAGGGTCTGCGATGGCCGAAGCGATGGTACGTCGCAAGCTCGATAGTTCGTTGGGTCGTTTGTCACATGATGGCCAGAAATGGGACACACTGCCTCGATGTAACAGTTGAAGTGATGATCCATCGTAAATCCGACGGTCTATCAGATCATCCATCACATGATGGCCAGGATGAGGCCATACTGCCCCAGCATAACGGTCACAATAATGGTTCGTCACTGCCTTAAAGATCCATCATTTTGGCCATCGCACTTGGGCTAGAAAAGGGAGTTACTACCTTGGTGAAGATGGTCCATCGCAGACTCGACCGTCCATCGGATCATCCATCGCACCTGGAAGGTTTCGACAACTCTTGTTAAATGGCCATAACTTCTCATTCCAATACTAGATTTTGATGAAATTGGTATCGTTGGAAATCTAACTCAATTTCCCACACTATAGAAATTGATTTTTAGGAAAATTAAATAATATTGAAACACCAATCACTTAGGAAGTCTCTTCTCAATCTTTTAGGGCTGGAATTACACCTCTCTCGACATGCTCTAAGGCTAAAACTATGAGGGAGATTGTGGGGTCTTATACAATGCAATGGATCCATGTCGTGCCATCCCTCAGTTTCCCAATTGTCAAATTTTAGTAACACGACACGATAGCAACACGTCGCGCCATAGGTCTAGTTAAGGAAATTTTCACTAAAATTATAAGATACGTTCAGGGTTAAAAGGGTTAATTTTCCATCCCTATAACATGAGATTCAGCTATTTAGAACCCAAAATATACTCTCTTCTCTCAAAAAACTCTCAAGAACAACCTAGGGCTTTTCATAAAAGATTTAAAATCAAGAATTTCCTCCGTTAATCTTCGTGTATTTAAGAACCAAGGTATGCGTTGTGTTGATTTATGGATTCCTTTCATCCATAAAGCTCAAGAACCTTGTTTTATCTATACATCATGGTATTTATGTTATGGGTTAGTTGTAACCATGTTGTTGATGTTGATTGATTTCAAAGTTGGAATCATTATGTGTTTTTCATGATATTATGTTACCATGTAGGATAAAATCCATGAATTTAATTGCTTATGATGTGTAATTTGATAATTTCACCTATGCCCTAAATTGTGCATGCAAGGTGTTTGATAAAATTCTTGAAAGAATAGAAATCATGCCTTATAGCTCCAAACATAAACTAAATGTGACATACTTGTTATCCTTTCATGCTTAAATGGTTTCCATGCTATTATTGTGAAATGTGTATGTTGTCGAAATGCCCATTATATTAGAGCATGAGATTATGATATGATTTTAAGCATTCCCGTCCATGTTAGATAGTATGATAACAATGTACTTCATGAAATCCCCAACTTATTATATTATGTATTATTGATGATGGTCATGTATTCAAGAATGTCATTCCTTGTCAGTTCCTCTCTATCGAGTCCTAGTAGTACTTGTACCCAACAAGTTAGTTGTATGCCTAGAACCAGTGTTATGTTTTCACGATACCCTCAGTCAAGTTATGATCTATAGAATTTAGTCAGTCATGCAACTTAGGAAATCTTAGAAAATATCAGTCAATTATCAGATCTTAGTAATATTCCATCAGTCAACAGAATTCAGTTAATTTAGTCCAGTTTAGTTCTGTATTTCTTGTTCAGTGTCTATTTAGATGTGAGTAGGAATTAGCACTGAGTGAACCCAAAGATGAGAACTCACCTGTTATATGAGGGTGTGATTTTTACAAGATATCCTTCCATTCGAGAACTATATAGCAAGCATAGGTTGAGACATCATAACTTTCTACATGAGGATAGATGAGGTTGCTTAACCTGTTATTTGAGGGTTCCTCCCATTCTCACTAGAGTTACTTGTTATACGAGGATTATTCACACATTGTCCTTACCAGTGGCGTGGTATTGACACCCTTCTAATTAGGGTTACATATTGGACCCCAACTCAGCGATAATGGCGTATTCAGAGCATATCGGTTAGATGACTAATTCCTATAGTTTCAGTTATAAAATTTGGACTGTAAAATGCTGTCATTCAGTCTCATAATAGAACTTAGATAGTTTATAGAATTCAGGACTGCCAAATACAGTCAACTCAGAATAGTACGGAACACAGCTAGTTCCATTAGATTCATGACTGTTAGATACAATCATTCATGTTATCAATTATATCAGCCATCAGAATTTAGTTATCAGTCTTGTTAGTTATCAGTAAATTTATGTTATCACAATCTCAGATATAGTTATTATGTATTCATGCATGTATTCTCATATTCATGTTTTTCAGTCAGTTAGTATGGTGTATGCATGTGAAACCTTTGCATTCAGCTTAGCTCACATGCATACCAGTACATTCAAAGTACTAACGCATTTGTGCTATAGTGTCTTATACAATAGGTTCAGAAGCACGAGCTCCAGAGCATCGGTAGTATTCCAGTCTTAGCAGTCACAGTTAGCAGTGAGTCCTCATCTTTCGAGGGCATGATCATATCTTTATTATCTTATTAATTAATTTATTAGTTGGAGTTAGTTGGGGACATGTCCCATCAACTCTGTATTCTGATAGTTCAGTCAGTTAGAGGCTTTTCAGACTATCATGTTCAGTTAGTTATTTCAGTTGTTTTGGGTATTTCATACCCCACCCAAATGTTATATTTTTCCAGATATTATGTTATAGTTTTGAACCTTATGGCCTTTCAATTCATGTTTTCACATTACAGTATATCATGCAATATACAGGCACAAATATCAGTCATGGGTTAGCTTGTGGTCCTTCGGGGTCATGAGCATCGTGTTGCATTCTAGGTACCAGATTCGGGGTGTTACATGGCATGTTATGGTTGTGGGGACTTTGGACATTTCTCAAGAGAGTGCCCCAGTCATGGAGTAGTAGTTCCTTTATCTCAGAGTATTCCTCAAATTATGGTAGCAAATCACTTAGCTAAGGTGGTGCGCATAGGTGTCGGGGTGGTCCCCATGGTATGCTTGGAGGTTCTCAGGCAAATAGGACAAATAATAAGTTAGGAGCACAACTAGGTGGTGGGCGTGGTCAGTTGTATGCCATACTTGCTAGACCCAAGGCTGAGTCTTCAGATATTTTTATCACAGGTACGATCTCAGTGTTCCATCAGCTGGCTTTTGCTTTATTGATTTGGAATTCGCTTAATCTTATATGTCTGCTTATTATTGACCCGACCCGACCCGGTGCTTTGTTGTAATAGGCATCCTAAGCCAACTAGGACTGGAGACCACATCAATAACTCAACCCAACCTTCAACCGCCTACCCTGAGTTGGCTGAATTCTGAATATATAATAAGATAGCATTATTGTTCACTTCAAGACTCTGTGATAGGATCACAACCGTTATTGAACCAACCGAGTCCAACCATGCCAAACCAAACCAATACCGAAACAAGGGGCATAAACCAAGCCATAACCAAATAAGTTTCAAAACATAATACCATTTATTACTAAAAAGAAATACGATGGAACAACCAACAATATCGTTCAAGAGTGTAAGCCCCAGTTCCAAAACCAATGCCAAAGATAACACCCTGCCGATCCAGCCCATACTAACCCATAATAGTACCATAAATCCTAACGAAAAAAGTAGTAATAACTGGTTAGGACATGCCCCTAATCATACTCAAATCCAATATCTATAAATAAATCAAAATGTCTAAATATATCCATAACATGAAATGGAGCCTTCCAAAAATATGGAAGCTAACCACTTCAATCCAATAGTTGTCCTCGAGAGGAGTAGAACGATCGATTCCTTCATAGCATGGGTATACATCTGCCCGAAGACAGGTTAGCGAGTGATCGCTAGCATGAACTCAAGATAAGGAAAAAATAATTCCATTTAAAAAACCAATTAAAACCATCCATATGAACACAACCATACATATATATATAACTATGCCGGGAAAGGTAACCAGTTTTAGCATGCATTTAAAAGCTTTACCTGGGCTGTGTAGCTATGCCATTATAAACAACACATGTGCTATATGGGTTTAGCTCCCCCTACTAAAAGGGCCCCAGTGTGTGTAGCTGTAGGACCAGGAAAGGTACCCTTGGATGACTAGTACAAACACCAAAATGTAGTGTGACATCACATCAGCAAATATGAGTTTCCTATTTTGGTCCCGGCCATTTCAGGACCTCCACCTTCCATGGATTTGCTATACTATCCCCTTAAAGTCAAATTAAAATGATTTTCCAATTAATTAAACCACTATCCATTTATTAACCATGAACATTAATATTGGTATCATCATACCAATCCTTACTTGCAAGTGTTGTCTATAGCCATCCATATTTATTAAGGGATTCCCATGTACCCTTCTATTTATCATACTAAACCACTTAGAGGGATTCCCTTATGCCCCAGAAGCATTACCATTTAACCAAAACCATGGCCACCAAGGCCTTTCCAATCCATTAAAACCATTTAAACCATTCATACCAATTAGGGTTCCATTACTAGTTTAAAATAAGCAAGAGTTCAATTAAAACATGTTAGTGCAATGAAAACATTCTTATAAGCATTTTGTTAAACACCTTGGGGGCATAATATAGCCAAAACCAATTACAATTATTATTTAGACCATTCGCATGCAACAAGTGTCCAAAACCACCATTAATGCATATGAAAGCATAATTAAAACCATGGGAAACCATTACTAACCATATATAACAAAAAACCCCAAATCATATTTGAAATCTAAATACACACAATAATAAACCATGAAAACATTATTTAAAACCATGCCTTTAGTTGGAACTAATAATGAGGGAAGAGAATATGCCTTAATTGACAAAATAGATGGGGAAAAACCACCAATAAGATCCCCAAATTAGTCCTCTAGTCGAAACCCTAGCATTCTTGCCAAAAATCTCTTGAGAGAATTATACTGTGTTTAGGAAGAGTATCTAAGTATTAAAGAATAGAATAATATGGTAAATAACCTCCCAATAGGAGTATAGGTCGTGGGACCTTATAAGGATAAGTGGAGAAATTTCCAGATTTCCCTTACTTAAATTCCCTAAAATCTCATCACAGGGATACGACTGACCCTTATGAGTCTTATCCTCCCTATACTAGTGGTACCCACCACTCGTACCCTAAGCCTCCCCCTTGGACCCAAAACTATCCAAGGTATGACTCATCCAACTCAAGTGATATCCAAATATACGATCCGTGACCCTCACCTGAATACTTAGAAGAATTAAATACTCAGAGGATTGAACACTGTCCACTATAAAAGTCCTGGGTATGACTCATACCCTTGCTTACGGCTCTTGGAGAGCCACTCGTACTTAGATCTAACATAAGTTACCAAGTATAAGATTAAGTGAAGAAGCCAAATGATCCATATCTAACCATCCAACTAATACCACCAAGTCACACCCATTCCAGGGACCAAAATCCATCACACCAACCAACACTGGTCAGCATACGACTGAACCATACCATCCATACCCCAACATATGGCTCGTACCCATGATTCATATTACGTCCAAAGACCATAATTCCACATAATTTTCTAAGATCCAAAAACCAGTGTGATTTAGTCTACTACACTAGGAACATTCATCCCCGAATGATAGACTAGGTAGCACAAACACTACTTAAACCCCTTAGATCTCTCTACTCATACCTTTAACAAAGATGCAAGAAAATTAAGTCGAGTCATTTGCATTATCAAATTATAAATTGAGAACACATACCTTCTGCACAAATATCAAAAGTACAGAACAAATGCGGATATTTGGATTTCATGTCCGTTTTAGCTTCCCATGTAGCTTCTTTCACCTTATGGTTCTGCCACAAAACATTAATTGAAGCCACATCCCTTGTCTGTAATCAGTGAACTTGCCGATCTAAGATTTCAACCGAAACATCTTCATAAGATAGAGAGTACGAGATGCCCAACCCCTTTAAAGGAAAAATCAAAGAAAGATCACCAAGACACTTTTTCAATATAGAGATATGAAATACCAAATAAATAGAGCTCAAACTAGAAGGCAACTCCAATTTATAAGAAATATTTCCAACCCTCCACAAATCCACGTAAAGAATAATATATAGAGGACTTAGTTCTCTTTTTTCCCAAACTGCATCACTCCTTTCATAGGAGATACCTTTAGAAAGACCTTATCTCCAACCTCAAACTCTAGGTCTCTATACCTTAAATTTATATAAGACTTTTGGCAACTTTGGGCAACCTTAAGCCTATCTCAAATCACCTTCACCTTTTCCATAGCCTCATAGATCAAATTTGGACTGTACATAGCTGCCTCATCAAACTACAATAGAAGATTAACACTTCTTACTATACATCGCCTTAAAATGAGCTATGCCAATACTAGAATGATAGCTATTATTGTAAGCAAACTCCACAAAAGGTAGATGCTTAATGCAACTGCCACCATAATAAACCACACATGACCAAAGCATATCCTCTAAAGACTGAATGGTCTTTTCTTCTTGCCCATCTATCTAAGAAAGGAAAGTAGTACACAGACTCATCTTAGTACCCACTCCCTTTTGGAAAGACCATAAAAATGAGATGAGAACTACGTACCATGATTAGAGATAATCAAAATAGGTACTCTATGCAGCTTTGCAATCTCTTAAAGAGACAACTTTACATAATCATCCATTGAAAAAAGTAGTCTGTATAGGCAAAAAGTGAGTAGAGTTCACTATCCTATCAATGATAACCCAAATTGAATCATATTGATTCCTAGATTGAGGAGGATCGGTAATGAAGTCCATATTAATTATCTTTTACTTCTATTAGGGAAAAACAATCTATTGATTTAACCCACTAGGCCTCATGTGCTCAACCTTAACCTATTGTCACACTAAGCATTTAGCTACAAAATAAGTCGCGTCCCTTTTCATATCATTCCACCAATATATCTCCTTGAGATATGATACATTTTGGTCAAGCCAAGATGAACAACATAGCACGATGCATGTGCCTCAGGAAAAATCCTTTGTCGCAATCCATCAATGCCAGGAATACACAACCTCCCTTGGTACCATAAAGTACCATCACCACTGATTTCAAATACCAATACATTTTGCCCACGAAAATCACTTTTGATTTTCATCAAGATAGGATCTAGTATTTACTTCTCCTTAATCTCTATCCCAAGAGACGACCGAACCACTTCCTATACCATCACCCCACCATCCAAGGAATTTATAAGATGAAGCCTAAGATTTTCCAAGTGGTGAATATCTTTCACTAATTTCCTCTTTTCTTTCTCCACATGAGCCAAAATCCCCATAGATAACCTGCTAAAAGTATCAGCAACCATGTTAGCCTTACCTTGATAATAGTGAAGACTCATATCATAGTCTTTGAGGATCTCTAACTATCTCTTTTACGTGAGATTTAGCTTCTTTTGGATGAAAACATACTATACTCTTAAGATAAGAAAAGATATCAACTAGAACACTATACAGATAATGCCGTCATTTCTTCAAAGCAAAAACCACTGCCAACAACACCAAATCATGAGTAGGATAGTTCTTCTCATATAGCTTCAACTACTTCGGAGCATAGGAAATCACCTTCCCATGCTGTATCAACACACAACCAAGACCTACCCAAGATGCATCACAATAGATCAGAAACCCATTATTTCCTTTAGGCAATGTAAATTATGGAGCCAAAGTTAACTTATCTTTCAACTTATCAAAACTCCCCTCACAAGCATGTGACCAAGAAAATTTTGCCTTCTTCTAAGTCAACTTAGTCAAAGGACCAGCTATCGACAAAAAGCTTTCCAAAAGCTTCCAATAATACCCAGAAAAATCTAAGAAGCTCTGAATATCGGATGGAGTAGTGGGTATAGGACACCTTTTAACAATCACTACTTTTTAGGATCTACTATGATCACCTCACTAGAAATAATATGACCCAAGAAAGTTACAGCATTCAACCAAAACTCACACTTAGTGAACTTGTCATACAAGTGATGTTCCTTCAAGGTCTGCAATACCACATGGAGATGATTAGTATGATCCAACTCACTTTTGGAATAAACTAGAACATCATCAATAAACACAATGACAAAGTCAGCTAAGAATTTCCTGAAAACTATGTTCATCAAATCCACAAATGTTATTGGGCATTAGTCAATTCAAATGACATTACTAAGAATTCAAAATGCCCATACCAAGTGCAAAAAGTCATCTTAGGGATATCCACCTCCCTAATATTAAGCTGATGATACCCAAACTGAAGATCTATCTTAGAAAAGAACTTGACACCTTACAACTGATCAAACCAATCATCAATACTTGGAAAAGGATATTTTATCTTGATTATTACCTTATTCAACTATCTGTACTTGATGTATATCTGAAGGGAACCATTCTTCTTTCGCACGAATAACACCGGTGCATCCCACGGAGATATACTAAGATAAATAAACCCCTTATCCAGAAAATTCTTTAGTTGCTCCTTGATTTCCCTAAACCCAGCCTGAGCTATTCTATAAAGAGGAATACATATTAGATGAGTGTCCGAAACTACGTCAATACCAAACTCTATTTCCTTATCCAGAGCAACACCAGGAAGATCATTTAGAAAGACCTTAGCAAATTCACTTACCAAAACCAAATAGAAAGAAGGACCTTCTGAGGCAGAATATTTAACCTAAACAAAGTGATAAAGACAACCTTTAGAGATTAACCTCCGAGCTCTAAGATAAGAAATAAACCTTCTCTTGGAGATATGGAACCACTCTCTTATGCTATAACCAGCTAACCATGGAACCTAAAAACAACCTTATGGTACGATAATCCAAAGATGCATAGCTAGAGTATAGCCAATCCATCCTAAAATAACATTAAAATCCACCATATCCTACTCAAATAAATCTATCAAGGCCTGCTTACTTCTAATATTTTTAGGGTATTTTGAGATACTGTAGCAGTATTAATGTTTCGAGAGTTGGAGATTTGATTTAGTCAATTTGTGTGAGGCTTATAGCTCTAAATATTTTATTTACCTAGGTACAACTAAGATGTATAGATATTTTAGGCAGTATTATGGTGGAGTGATATAAAGAGAGATGTGAAAACTTTGTAGCTTGTTGCCTATGTAGTCAATATGTAAAGTCCAAGCATCAGAGACTTGGTGGCTTTATTCAGAGGTCGCCCATTCTTGAGTAGAAGTGGGAGTGGATCACTATAGACATTGTTAATTGGTTACCTAATACTTTATGTGGTTTTGATGATATTTAGGTCATTTTGGATCGGTTGACTAAATCAGCACATTTCTATATTATTCAAATATCCTTTAATGTTGACAGGTTGGCCCATATCTATGTTCGTAACATAGACCATTTGCATTATGTTCCCATATCTATCATCTCAAACTGAGGCTCTGTATTTATTTTTAACTTTTGGAGAGATTTTTAGGAAGAGTTGGTTAATTAGGTGGATCTTAGTACAACCTTTCATCATCAGGTTGATGGGCAGTTAGAGAAAACTATTTAGATTCTTTATGATTTGCTTTGAGCATGTGTTATTGATTTTAGAGGTCAGCAGAAGCAACAATTTTCTTTGATGGAGTTGGTGTATAATAATAGCTACCATTCAAGTATTAAGGTAGTCCTATTTGAGTTTGTATATAGTAGATAATGTTATTCTGCGATTGGTTAGTTTGAGACCTATGAGATTAGCCACGGTGGTACTGACCCTCTTCAGGAGTCGTTAGATAAGTTCAAGGTTATTTGGGATAAGTTGAGTCTATCTCAAAGTAGGCTATTTTTAACTTTTGGAGAGATTTTTAGGAAGAGTTGGTTAATTAGGTGGATCTTAGTACAACCTTTCATCATCAGGTTGATGGGCAGTTAGAGAAAACTATTTAGATTCTTTATGATTTGCTTTGAGCATGTGTTATTGATTTTAGAGGTCAGCAGAAGCAACAATTTTCTTTGATGGAGTTGGTGTATAATAATAGCTACCATTCAAGTATTAAGGTAGTCCTATTTGAGTTTGTATATAGTAGATAATGTTATTCTGCGATTGGTTAGTTTGAGACCTATGAGATTAGCCACGGTGGTACTGACCCTCTTCAGGAGTCGTTAGATAAGTTCAAGGTTATTTGGGATAAGTTGAGTCTATCTCAAAGTAGGCAAAAAGTTTTTTACAGATCTTAAACTTTGTTCCTTGAGCTATGGAGTTGGTGACTAGATATTCCTCCTTGTATTTCCCATGAATGGTATGATGAGGTTTTAGAGAAATGTTAAGCTCCGGCTTAGACATGTTGGACCTTTTTAGATCCTTTACACTATTAGAGTGGTGGTGTCTGAGTCAAACTTGTCCCTAGATTTTGTTGTTGTCCAACTAGCTTTCCATGTTTCTAGGTTGTAGTGATACATTCTAGACGTATCTAACATGCTCAGATAGGACTCAATTAATTTGGATAAGTGGTTGACGTTCATGAAGGAGCCGATGCTTATTTTAACCAGTGATGTTAGGTGGTTGCACACTAGAAAGATTCCAGTATTTAAGGTTTTATGGAGGAACTTCCCAGTAAAAGAGGATACTTGGGAGATTGAGAGCATGATACAGACCTAATATCCTCACCTGTTCGAGACTACAAGTACATCCCAACCCTTTACTTTTGCAGATGAAACTTCTACTAGTCTAGAGATGTCTATATCCTTGTTCAATAAGGTAGCCTTCCTCTCCAAGATCAACTTACGAGACAAACTAGAAGTAAACTTCCTCATTCTAGTCCTCATGCTAGACACCAACTTAGGAGCATAATGTGACAACTGATGAAACTTCAAGGCATACTTCTTTACTGACTTCCTGCCCTATTTTAAGTTCACAAATTCCTCAGCATTTCATTCCTCAACTTTTGAGGAAAGAAGCGATCAAGAAAAGAACTTGAGAAGTCATCCCATAAAGTAGATTCAACATCATCACACCTAGATTCATCCTATTCCCCATACCACAGATATGCCACATCCTTCAATTAGTAAGTGGAAAACTCCACGCCCTCTACGTCAGTAGTATACATTACATGAAAGATATTTTCTATAGCATCAGTGAAAGTTTGAGGATCCTCCTTAACTTTAGAACCTGTGAAAGTTGGAGAACTCAATCTCAAAACTTGGCCAACTTTAGTGGCCTCAAAGGATAAAGTAACAGAAGTAACTAGCTCGGTCTGAGAGGCCACCAACTGGATAATCAAATGAATCGACTGGAAAAACATAGCATTAAACATATGATCTTGAGGTACTTGAGGAGGGAATTGGTGAAGCTTTATTAGGGCAATCAGAAGTTGCGACCCTAGACCAGGTCTAAACTCCTGTAGTAGGACGAGCTCCATCCATATTTTCCTCAAATGAAATAAAAAAGTTCCCACGAGTATTACATCTTATTTGAGGCATGATTAGAAAGGCAAACAAACAGGAGTAAGAAAGATTCATAACCTTAGAATCTATAGCCCGAAATAGAACAACAAAAGAGGGAAACATTTCTAAATACCTCGTAGCCTCTCCATTATAAGTATGGCGCGCTACACAATCATAAAACAGACTCTACTTGCATAGATTTGTGGAAATCTAATGACACCAAACCTAGTTTTTAATACCATCTCTGTCTCGACCTAAACTAAGGAATTCCATGATGGGTACCTCAAGTCCCACATAGACCGAAGACAACTACTGTACCTAACCACACAACACAATATTACCCCTGTTGGATGAATTCAAAACATATAACAAGATATCATAAAAATAAGATTAAAGATGTTTAAAACATATCTGTAATCCATCAATAGGAAAAGGCCAACCTACAAACATCACTCTACTTTACAGTAATCCAACAAATCCTTCTAACAAAAAACCAAAAAGTAGTATTGGTCGGGACATGCCCCCAACTCTGAACATAATAATGACAATGGTAGATATAATGTTAATGATAATGAAAGAAAGCCATCAACTCAAATCTAACAATGAAAGTTTGTGAAATGCCTTAGCCTTACGAAGAAAGAAAGCTCACCACTTTACTCCAACAAACTTACAAATCAATCCAACCAACCTAACTCTATAGAGGAAAGTAAAAGTAGCTCTTGTACCTAAATCATATGGGGACATTGTCAAGAGATAGTTAGTAAGGTGAACACTAGCATGATACTTAGGGATAAGGATAAAATAATGCCATGATCAACAGTTTCAAATCACATAAAGTCCCATGAACATAATCTAATACCACATGTCGGGATAGGGAACAAGGCTTAAAATGCACTTTAGAACTTTATCTTGGGTCATATAGCTTAACTGTTATAACATAAAAAAGGCACCCACAGGCTATATGAGCCCAGATCTCTCTTAGATGGTAGGGCCTCAGTGCGTGTGGCCACATGAACCAGATTGTATACATATACACTATGGGAGACTCAAATCTCCCTACATATCAAGGTGACACGAGCACCAAATCATGTAATATAATATGAGGGCTTAAACCTCCCAGTCATATATTTAAAATTATAAGAGGAAATCAAGCCTTCTTGGTCATTTCAATCCTCACAAAGGCAATTGTGATTTCTAGTATGCAATCACTTGGATCTCCACTTTCACGACTCAACTACAGAACCTTCTTTTAAGACCAATTTAAAACATTTAACATTTCCATTCATTGAACCATATTTCACATTAAGGTATACATTGTTGGTATTGTCATACCAACTACACTTGGAAGGTAACAATAACTTGCCACGCTAATTATCTTCACCTGGAGAAATTCACAACCCCTTTAGTTCAATTTTACATTATCTTGGGAAATTACACAACCCCATAAGGTTGAATTAAAAATCATAATGCAATAGTTCAAGAATAGTTCTATTCCTACATTTCTCTTAATAAAAACCCAATTTCACAAAATTGGATTGGGTTCATAACTACTTCCAAATTCACAAGTTTGGGGAAAATCATAATTCCCTAGTTCACTTGCCATACCCATGCAGCCACAAGTTCAATACCATATTTGAAGCATGAATAATAATATGTAAACTATGGGAAAATGGTAGTTCTTGCAACCTCACTAAAAATTTACTAATTTTCAAATCAATATGGCTACTACATCTGGTGGGAATAGCCCACCGAAGGAATCTATGGCACAGATCACAAAAGGTGAAATTAAACACAATGTGAATGCTCCAAAATATGTTGATTTATTAAAACCTAAAGTTCACGTGCATGAGAAAAATAGTATTACTCCTAAGCCAGTGGCAATGATGCATGGGGAACTAAGCATAACATGAAAGGCTTCAAAAGTACAAAACATGATAATACAAGAGAATCTACAATAAGAAATCATGGGTAAGTTTTCATAAAGTAAGATCGATGGTATTAAACTAAGAAAGGTAATTCCAAATAAATGTGGAATTAAGGGTGATTACGTAATTGGAGTACTTTATGAAAGGCATATATTGATACGGTTCAATCATCTGGAAGATTTTGTTAAACTACTATCAACCATTGCATACTACATTAAGGCCAATGGTAGGGTATGGAAGATGAGAACACTTAAATGGGATCTGTGGTTTGAGCCTGATATTGAAACCATGATTGGGGTTGCATGGATCTCACTATCTGCTTTACCACCTAATTTCTTTACAAATAAGACTATTTTCTCAATTTCCTTAGTAATAGGTAAATCTTTATTAGTTAATAGGGCCACCAAAAATCATATAAGACTAAACTATACACGAGTAAAGATTAAGCAGACTTAGTAGCAAAAATACCATGCAGGTGAAGATTAATAAGGAAAATGATATCACAGGGGAAATAAAATCAAAGTGGATACATATTTAGTATGATCAAAAGCCAAAATATTTTAAGGAATGCAGTCTATAGGGACATGATAAGGTATCTTGTTGGAATATTTATCCAGAATTATTTGAGTCGGAACAAAAACAAAAGGCAGACACAGCTACTGAGGAGATGGATAATAAAGTAAAAGTAGGGAAAAGGAATGTAGAAGCTGGTATAGGAGAGGATAATAATAATCATCAATAGATGCTAAGAAAGAATAAATATAAAAAGAATAAGTTTGGGCATATAGTCAGAGAGATTGATAAAGAGGATGCAATTAAGGCATCAAATTCATTTGATGTACTAGGGTCAGTAGTAGAGGAAATTATCAATAAGGAGGATACCACAAGTCAAATCCCGCAGGATAGTGGTAGCAAAGAAGATGAGCAGCAGTTAGAAGAAGCGGTTAAACATAACAAAGCACAAGAGAAAAAACTACCACAATAAATTAGTCATGATACAATAGAGAAGCAGAATGAGATAAAGGATCTTATGGTACAGGAAGAAAGAAAAAAAGAGAAACATAAAATAATTTGGAGGATATTGTGCCATTGGCAATTAAAGCAGGGAACATAATGGATAATGTGAATAAAAAACATAAAGATATGGATGATGAAGACTTAGGGGATATTATTGATAATACAGCAAGTAGTGGAGATTTATCCCCAAAACATATTGATTCTATTAAAGCTAAGCAGGGAAGAACTAAAAAAAAATATGAAGGAATACAAATGCTACAGCAGTGGCAAGTTCAATAAGGATAAGGAATAATTTCACTAAACCTGATTCCAAATGAATGCTTTAATCTGGAACATCAGATCTGTGAGTACACAAAAATCTTTTACTAGAATAATAACAATGAACAGGAAATTCATTTTTGTTTCATAGGCCTTATGGAGTCATATAGAGACTAGGGATGTAGCATACAATAGCAAACACTTCTATAAAAATTTGGGCCTTCGTGGACTCAAATTTGACTTGTAGTGTAGTTACTGATGAAGAGCAACAACTTACTATCAAGGTAAAGGATTAGCAAACTAGAGTAATAGTTATGGTGAAACTAGTATATGTAAAATACAATCAGAATGATAGGTTAAGGCAGTGGGAAGCTTTGGAAGAAATAGTTATTAATATGCTGGAGCCTTGCTAGTAAGAGGTTATTTTAATATCATAAGAAGTGATGAGGAAAAGTTAGAAGGACTATCAATCACTTTAGAAGAAACAGATGATTTTAATCAATGTATAAGCATATGTAATTTAGAGGAAACAGTTTTCAAGGGTAGCAAATTCACTTGGTGGAATTACAAAATTGATGGTGAATGCATATTTAAAAGGATGGATAGGGTTCTTATCAATAACAAATGTCAAGGATTATTTTCCAGTTGGTGAGGTGGCAAATTTGGTTAGAAGTGGGTTAGATTGTGCACCTTTATTGATGCAATGCAGCACAATACATGAACAGGTGGTAAAGCTATTTAGGTTTCTAAATTTCTCACTGAAAGAGGATTCTTGTATAGAGGTAATCAAGTAGAATTGGAAATTTTATATAGAAGGGAATCCTTTCATTATTTTTCATCAGAAGTTAAAGAAAACTAAAGCATCTTTGACTCAGTGGTGTAAGAAAACCTTTGGATAAATTTTTCAAGAGATATTTACTCTTGAAGAGGTAATAAAGGTGAGAGAAAAGCAATTTGAAGAGGATCCTACAAGGGCGAACACATCTAATCTATTTAAAGCACAAGCTCAACTAACTATCTTACTAAAAAGGAAAGAGGAATTTTAGAGGCAGAACGCAGGCTTTGACTAGTTCATAGATGGTGAAAGAAATATAAAGCTCTTTTATGATGTAATAAGTGGAAGATGATCAAGGCTTATGATTCAAACAATCCAAAATGATGAAGGGGGATGGCTTGAAAATCAAGAGGACATTGTTGAGGAAGCAACCAACTTTTATCAACATCAATTTTAGAAATAAGAAGATACTGATAATTTCACTATGCTGGATAGGTTGCCAAGGGTAGTAACTGATGATCACAATAGGTAGTTGAAAAGCATACCAACTATTGAGGAGGTAAAAAAGGCAGTCATGGGTCTAAATAGAGATAGTGCAGCGGATTCTTATGGTATGACATGTGCTTTCTTTTAGGATGCTTGGAAGATATTATCAAATGATTTACATCAGATGATAATAGCATTTTTCTATGGATATAAGCTTCCTAGGTTTATCACATATACTAATTTGGTGCTTTTACGAAAAAAGTTAGTGGTAAATACATTCTCAGATTTAAGACCTATTTCTCTTAGTGACTTTATGAATAAGATTTTTTCAAGAATCATTCGTGAAAGGTTAAAGAGTATGTTACCAAAAAAGTTAGTGGTAAATAAGAATAAGTATGTTTTTTTTAGGGGAGAATCATAGTCGAGAATATCTTAGTGGTTAAATAGATAGTCTTTGATATCAGGAAAAAAGGTAAGGCACCAAATATGGTAATAAAGATGGATATGATGAAGGCATATGATAGAGTTGAGTGGATATTCCTTACTAAAGTGCTAAGAAATATTAGTTTTTGTGAAGAAATCATTGACATGATTTTCAAATTATTGTCTAATAATTGGTATTCTATACTGATGGATGGACAACCTAAGCATTTATTTAATCCTCAAGGGGTCTTCTTAAGCAGGGAGATCCTTTGTCACCTACTTTATTTATCATTGCAGCTGAAGTTTTTGTCTAGAAGCTTGAAGGAGTTGATGTAGAGAAAAGAGTTCAAGTTATTTGGTATGCCTAGATGAAGTCCAAGACTCAATCATCTTTGTTTTGCAGATGATATGATTATTATGTGTAAAGCTGAGTTAAACACATTACTGCTAGTGACATCAACATTGGATAAGTATGAGAAGGTCTCAGGTTAGAAGATCAACAAAGAGACAAATGCTTTGTATATGGATAGAAATATGTCTAATGGAGTAGCAGTTATTGCTGAAGTTGCTACAAGAATACTGAGGAAAGACATTCAATTTAACTACTTAGGATGCCCTATATTCTACATGAGGAAAAATAAAGTGTACTATCAGTAGCTAATGAACAGAATAAGCAACAAGTTGCAAGCTTCAAAAGGTAAATTTTTATCTTTTAGAGGAAGAGTTGTTTTGATTATTCATGTGTTACTGAGTATACCAATATATTGTTTATCAGTAATGAACCCACCAAAGAATGTACTCTCTATAATTCAAAATAATTTGGAAAAGTTCTTTTGGAGTAGTACAGTGGGAGAAAAGGGTAGACATTGGGTGTCTAAGCCCAAACTATGCCTACTAGTAAAGGAAGGGGGTCTACATTTTAGGCTATTACAAGATGTATCCACATCTTTGTTTTGTAAATTATTGTAGAATTTTAGAACTAGTAAAACTATTTGGAGTTAGTATATGATGAATATATACTATAGGAAATATCATCCAAAGCAAATTGAGTGGAAGATAGAAGGGGGTTCCTATGTTTGGAAGAAGGTGTTACAAGTGAGAGACTTCATAGATCATCTAATAAATTGGAGACTTAGAGGAGGGGATGCTCATATTTTGTATGATAATTGTAGTGGCATAGGATATTTTTACTCAGTCATGCATGTTAGTAAAGAATGGGATGCTAGTTACAAGCAAGTCAAGGATTTGGTTGTGAATGGATAGTGGAAAGTTGATGTGTTAGCAATGTTATTTACACATTAGAATGTGGTCATATAAATCTAAATGTGAAACCACCATAGCATTAGATCAAGATGATATAGAAATATGAAACATAGATACAAAATGAAAATTTAGAGTGAAATCAGCTTGCCAGTATGTGAGGCATAGTGAAAACACTTCTGAGTTTTACAAGTACCTGTGGATAAAAAGATTACCATTTAAGTTCCTTTTCTTCATGTGGAGAGGAAAAATTATAGTAGATGCAACTATCAGAAGATGGGGAGTTCAGGGACCTTCTTGATGTTGGTCCTGCCAAAACCCAACACAAGAGACTATATCTCATGTGTGGTTAAGGTCTTATACTACTAACAGGACTTGGTCCTACTTTTCTTCTTTTGCTGGTATAAACATCCAAGGGATGAGCATAAGGAATATTATTTATGCTTGGTGGGAAGCACCAGTCAAGGAAAAGGAAAAAGGAGTAGAAGTGTAGAGGTTGATATTTAATGTGACTAGGCATCTTAGAATGTTGTTTAATGTTAGAAACCCAGCAATGGAGTTTCCATATGAATGGCCTGGCATCTTAAAGTAGTTCAATCAGTTGAAGCCTAAAATATTAGTTATATCATCTCTATGATTGGGTCAAGTATAATATTGATGGGGTATCAAAAGTAAATCTAGGAAGAAGTTCATAGGCATTCAGCATAAGGGACAAAAATGGAGATCTATTACATGCAAAAGGAGCATCTATAGATGATACTAATTAGATGAAGGCAGAGGCAATGGCTATTTTATAAGTAGAAATACATTGCAACAAATTAGATTAGGACAAGGTACGTATTCAAACAGACTCATTACTCATGTAAAAACTTTTGAGTAAGGAATAGTAAATGCCATGGCAAATAGTAGACAAGATCAATCACATATGGAAGCTATAAGCAACAAAACATGAGTAGATTCAACACATTTCTAGAGAGGGAAACAAATTAGAAGACTATCTAGATAATTTTGAATTGGAGCAACAATTCTCAATCACAGGATTCGGTCAACTACCAACTATAGGTAGGAGGATTCTAAACCGTGATAAATAAAAGTCTCTATACTTAAGAATAATAGGAGTAAAAAGGACTAGTAAGGCTAATAAAAGAGTTGTACATACTAATAATTTACAATTAGGACACCTACATAAAAAGAAGAAAATCATATTTAGCCTATCTACACTTGCCAACAAAAAACCTTTCTCAGTAGATTTGGGGGTCATATTGTCAGATTTTCCATGCATGGGACTGAAGAAATTTGTTACACCCAATTACCCATGGGTTTGAGAATCTCTCAATCTCCATTCCTTCCATAACTAAAAATCCAAATGAGCACAGTTATTGGTACTGTCAGGTCAAGAAGTGTAACAAAGAAGGAGAAGCAGGGTGCTCTGATGCAAACTAATTCTTAGTGGATGAAACCCATATTTTTATCACTAAAAATCACTATGTACTCCCTTACTCCAAGGAACTTAGTTGAAATGGATGGAAGAATTACATTTGCAAGCATTGGAGGAGGATCTAATGTTAACTCAGACGAGAAAGCAGTAGGAGTTAACTTACTCTTGCAAGCTGGACAAGAATCTGCGCTAGTCCAACCAAGGTATGGTGTTTATCACCCATAGCAGAAGAAGCTCAAAGTGCAGATTCCCAAAGGAAAACATAGAGGATACGGTGGAAGATTACTAAGAGTGAAGCTAAAATTAGCTCAAATTAGAAACCCTACTCCCCTTTTATTAGTTTCTTGCTTGGACCGGGTCAATTTATTTGGGTCAGTCCATTTGATATGTGTGTTGCTGACATTGTATTTATTTGGATGGGTTAATCCACTACTTGTGGATTCAGTTAAATTCTTAATAAAATTAAAAATTAAACAAAAAAAATATGAGAAAACATTGTTCAACAACAAACATTCAAAACACTCAACCCATGTTTCAAAAACAGCATCAATATCTCATGAACAATACTCTAAACATATGCTTTTAAAAAAAATATCAATAAGGGAAGAGTAACATACCTTAAATACCAAGTTTTACAGAAAGAATCCAACCTATGCCCTTAGAGGACCTACTTCTTGGAAACATTAAGTATGGCTGCTTTAGATATTTTTAAAGAGATTTGGAAATGTTTAAGTATGATATGAATAAAAAATAACTCCCCTCAAGTTCTTTATGAACGTGGGGTTTTAATTGAGTAAGAAGGGAATTACACAAAGTGACATAAAGAAGCTGAAATTTAGTCGTTAATGATATGGGTAACTATACGACTCGTATAGACTCATTACTAATATTCACCATGAGTCATAGCCAATGAAGTCTCCAAGGCACTCACAATCTGTTTACCCTACGACTCAACCAATAGGACTCATCATAGGACCCTAAGACTCATAGGGTCAAGTAGCAGTCAACAAAGAACCTAATTAGGTAAACACTGGACATTCTACAATTTACTCCCAATGACTCATAACAAGTCCTTACGACTCTTAGTTAGAGACTCATACTTAGAGTGAAGATTTGCCACTTACTAATTTGGTTACAATTGGGTCCCTATGACCCGTCAATGCTCCCTATGACTCGTATCCCCAAGTCATACTCTAGACAGAAACTAAAGCACCATTCACTGGACACTTTACAACTAGGCTCACATGACCCATCAAGACACCCTATGACTTGTAGGGTAAGTCGTAGAAAATACATTGAGGATAAAATTTCAATAAAATTTCAAGGACTAAAAACCCAAGTGTTACAATATTATTAGTAGTTGATTTCTATTTTTTCATTTATTCTAGCTTTACACAATGTTTATACATTAGTTATTTTAGCTTTCGTAGTATTTTGCCAAGCCATAGCTTAACTTAGGGTTAATTGTGACTTTAGGCAGTGTGTTGCAATTAGGGGGTAGTCTCAAGTCATGAGAAATATAGTATTAGTGCATGAAGTTTGAAGTGTCCTCGAGTCTATGAAAATCTTATAAAGTAGAGCCTTATTTATGGGTATAAAGCACATAACACTTATGAGGGAGAGGCCATGTAATATTTTTGGAAATATTTCACTTCTTTCATGTTCATATTGTGTGATAGTGTGAAGACTATTAAAACCTTTTTCTAACTAGCACTATACATGTTTACAAAAAATGCCTCCAAAGAGAACTAACAAAAGGAGAAATAGATATGTAACAATAATAGGAATTTAGAAGCATAACCACTAACTCCAGAAAGCCCTCTAAATGTTAATGTCCCCTAACCTAAATTAAAGGATACTTTCATAGAATTTGCCCAATCCATGACCACCCAAAATAACTAGCATGCCATTGTACCACCCAACCCAGCAGTAAATATGACAGTATCTAGAGTTCACTAGGACAAATTTCTAGTATATTTGGTTCTAAGTTTGAAGAGAATCCACTGGAGTTCTTTTGATACCTTGAGTTCTTGAGAGTTAGACCCTCCATGAGTTAAATATTGGATTAGTTTTCCAACGCCCCTAGTGTCGCCTTAATCAAAGATTGGGGTAAGAATTTAGGGCCAAATTATAGTGGTGATGTTAAACTGCCAGTGATAATGACTTAGATCATGACTCATTGCTGAACATAATGAGTCATAGGGAGGACTCATTGTTATGGCAGTGAGAAATCCTAGACTTTACACCCTTGACAATGAGTACAGGGTACAACTCATTGCAAGACACAATGAGTCATTATGAGAGATATGCTGTCATAATAGTGCAGGGATAGATTTTTGATCCGTGGATAACACTTCTAGCTACGACTCATGGTCAGACCTCACCGATCACTACCCAAGCTGTGATGACTGTTCCTAGACTTTTTCTACATATTTTCATTAGGGTTTTTTGGTCTTTTCCTACCTTTAAGATCTTGTTCCATGACTAAAAAGACCCAAATAACCCCTCTGCAATCAGTTATTATAATAAATACCCTGCTTTTCCTCTTTATAGGGTTTCATAGAGAACTCATTATTAAAGCTCCAAGCTTTGATTTCTCTTCAAATTATTTGGTATTTTAGGCATGTTTCACATACTTAACATTGATTTTACATTGTGGTACTTATTTAATCATTATTCATTTGATATAATTAATGGGTTTGAAATAGGGTTAAGGGATTTTGATTGATTATTACTTGAATTGTTCTCCCTATGTTTAAATAGTTATTTAATGCTTTTTATTGATAGTTTTTGAATTGAATTGGTGCATTGTTTTAATGGTTGGAATGGGGGATATGGTTTTTCCCCAATTATATAAATTTTGTCTTGATAATGTATTAACCTTAGTGAACTTTAAAATATTATTTTTAAATTTGGTTATTCACACAATTTAACTTAATTTGAACACATTACATTATATTAAAGGTTAGATGGATAACAATGGTTTGGAATGCCTTTGGTGGCCATCGTTTTGGGTTTAACACGAAACTTGGGAGTTTAACATTTAAATGGACTAATTTGACATGATTGAATTAGATTGTAAGCATATTGGTATGATGATACCATGTTAAAAAATGCCTTAATAAATAAACCTTGGTTAATGATTTGGTTTATTGTGTAAACTATTTTAATTTGGCCTTAAAGTAATTGTGTAGCTCACTATGAAGGTGTAGTCTTGGGCGGACCAAAATTGGAAACCACATTTTTGATGTAGGAGTCTATGTTACTATGATAATGATTTAGATTCACTGGGTGTCAACTAAGCCATGTCGAGTAGAGTCCCTTTTAAGGGTATGTAGCAGGCCATACTTATTAGGCCGAGACTAAGAGGCATTTAGAAATGTTCCCTTTATTGTGTTCTCTTTTGGGATATAGATTCAAGTTACCTTGAATCTTCTCTAACATCTACTATATTTTCATTTTAGATCATGCCTCCCCAAAGATCTGATGGTCGTAGAAACTCTGTTAGAACCTCTATCCAACCTAGGAAAATTGTGAATGGAACTCACCTATTTATGGAGTTCAGACCCAATCTAAGGTTCCTGCTCCTAGATTTACTACTCTACGTAGGGTTTCTTCAGTCCCTTCAAGTCCTCCTTAAGCTTACAAGGTTTGTGAAACTTATGCTCATTCACCTTAGGGATATATTTCAAATGCAGAGTTTTTTCAGCCTATTCACATTCTTTCCCAACTAGTGACATCACAGTCTCACTAGTCTAATCATGTTAGTTCTACTTCTAGTTCATCCAAGGTCACTCAAGGTTTCTAGTGTTTGAGATTGAATCCCCAACCTTTACAGGCTCTAATGTTTAGGAAGATCCTCAGGGGTTTATGGATGAGATGGTGAATAGTTTTAGGGTTATGCATGATAATAATTTAGAGGGTGTGGAGTTTGATGGCTATCAGTTGAAGGATGTGGCTTACCATTTGTATGAGGAGTGAGAAGCGATTAGGGGTGATGATATTGAGTAGGTAGTGTGGGATAATATTTTTATGTGTTTTTCTTGATTGCTTCTTTCCTCAAGATTTGAGGAAAGGTAAGGCCGAAGTGTCTGTGTAATTAAAGTTAGGTAAGATGAATATGTAGGAGTATACCTTAAAGTTCTACAACTACCCTATTTTGCTCCAGAGTTATTGTCAAATATGAGGTCCAGAATGAGAAAGTTTGGTTTTAGTTTATCCTGTGATTTGGTACTGGATTGTAATATTGCTATGTTGAATAATGACATAAATATCTTTAGGCTGGAGGTTTACATGTAGTGGGTAGAGGAATACAAAAAGAAGCAGGTTGAGATAGGGGAGAGGCAGAATAAGAAGCTTAGATATTTAGAGTAGGGAACAAATTAACAAAATAGTGGGAGAGATTATGGGCAGTGGACTTAGAAGAAGAATTAGGGAAATTCTCATTTGACAACTAGTGCTCCTTATCCTATTCCTTTAGGTGATCTTTGCTTTTAGGCTAGCAGTGGTCCTAACACATAGGGTGCTCAGTCTTAGGCTAGTGGAGCTTAGTTAGCCCCACCTTACCCTACTTGTTGTTTTTGCAAACAATTTTATCATGGATATTGTAAGGAAAAGAGAAACTTATGTTTTTATTATCGTCAGCCTGGTCACTTACAATGGAATTTTACTATAGCCAGAGTTGCCACTAGATCTAATAAGGTCGCAGTCTCTACTTCTTTGGCTCCTACACCTAAGGATGCCAGTTCAGGTATCGATAATTATCAAAATTGTCTTAATGCACTTTAACCTGTTAGGTATATGAGGAATCCCCAGATATTTTCACTAATATGTTATAAATCTTTTACCGTGATATTTATTGTATGCTTTTTCTGGGTCTACCCTATCTTAGATGACCCCTTATATGGTTGTACACATTGGTTTTGGTCCTAAAAATATTTTGACCCCTTTTTTATGTCTACTATGGTGGGTGATTCTATTATTGCTAGAAAAATACATACAGGTTGTATGGTGTTAATCCTTTATAAGGAGACATTCGTGGATCTGATATAACTTGGTGTGGTGGATTTTGACATAATCTTGGAGATGGATTGTCTTTATTCGTGCTATGATTCTCTGGATTGTAGGACCCAAAAGGTCAGTTTTCATTTTCCTAATGAATCAGTGATTGTATGGGGAGAGAATTCCTTAGCACCCAAAGGGAAGTCTATTTCTTATCTTAGAGCTTAGAAATCATTTCCAAGGTGTTTATATATCTTCTAGTTCGAGTTAAAGATTTTAACTCTAGGAGTCTTTCTTTGAAATTTGTCCTTGCGGTAATGAATTTCCTAAAGGTTTTCTCAATAATCTTCTTGGGACTTTTCCCCCAGGGAAATAGATTTGGGGGTTGATATTCTACCAGATACCTATCCCATTTCTATTCCTCCTTTTAGGATGGCTCCGCTTGAACTAAAATAGCTAAAGGAGAAGTTAAAGGATCTTGTTGATAATAGTTTTATATGTCCTAGTGTTTCTCCATAGGGTGGTATTGTACTTTTCGTGCAAAAAATATAGGTATCTACAGATCTGTATAGACTATTAGCAGTTGAATAAGGTTACTATGAAAAATAAGTATCCTTAGAAGGATTGATTATCATTTCAATCAAGTTTAGGATGCTAGGTGTTTCCTTAAGATTGATCTCATTTGGGCAATCACCATTTGAAAAGTAGGGCTGTTGATATGCCCATGACTTTTTTCCAAACCCAATATGTCTATTATGAGTTTTTGGTTATGCTATTTAGGTTGACTAATGCTCTAGCTGATTTCATAGATATTATGTATCAGGTGTTCAGGTAGTTTCTAGATCTATTTGTTATACTCTTCATTGATGACATCTTTGTATACTCTAAGAGTGAGAAAGATCATGCCAATCACCTCTGAACTGTGTTGAAAACTCTTAATAACCAAAAACTGTATGTAAAGTTTACTAAGTGTGAATTTTGGTTAAGTCTTGTGACCTTTCTTGGACATGTTATTTTTTGTAAGGGAATTATTATGGATCTATAGAAAGTTGAGGCAGTTAAAAAATAGCCAAGAAACATGGTTCCAATTGACATTAGGAGCTTCTTAGGCTTGGATAGGTATTACAGGGGCTTTGTGAAGAGTTTCTCATCTATTGCTTCTCTGCTGACAAGGTTGACACAGCAAAAAGTTAAGATTTTGTGGTATAATATTTTTGAGGGTAGTTTTGAGAAGTCAAATATGAGTAAACTTCTACGCTAGTTTTGACCCAGCACGAGGGTAATAAGGGCTTTGTTGTGTATGGTAATGCATCTTATATGGGACTAGGTTATGTTTTGATATAGCATAGTAAGGTTGTAGCCTATGCTTCCAAATATATGAAGGTTCATGAGAAGAATTACCCAACTCATAATCTAGAGTTGGTGGTTGTGCTCTTTTCTTTGAAGATTTGGAATTGTTATTGTATGAGGTGCATGTGGATATTTATTGAGATGTTAAAAGCTTGCAATATGTGTTTATGCAGAAGGAATTTAATCTCAAGCAGAGGTGGTGGCTTGAGTTACTAAAAGATTATGACATAAGCCTTTACTACCATCCAGGTAAAGCTAATGTTGTTGATAATGCTCTTAGCACGTTGTCTATGGGGAGCTTATCTCATGTCAATGAGGAGAAAATAGGGTTGGTGAAGGATATTCACAGGCTAGCTAATATGGGAATTCCGCTCTTGGACTTTGAGGATGGAAGAGTAATTATTTAGGAAGTAGTTAAATCATCTCTTTGTGCTAAGGTAAAGGAGAAACAGGCTTTGGGTCCCATACTTATGCAGATTAAGGATGATGTGGGTCAACATAAGGTTATGGTTCTCGATATAGAGGAGATGACATCTTAAAGTACTAAGGAAGATTGTGCGTTCCTGGTGTCGATGGGATATAGGAAAGGATTTTAATGAGGCTCATGAATCTAGATATACAGTTCATCTGGGTTCGACTAAGATGTTTCATGACTTGAAAAAAATCTAATGGTGGAATAACATAAAGAGGGATGTCATAAATTTTGTTGATAAGTGTATGGTTTGTCTACAAGTTAAGGTAGAACATTTGAGGCCTGGTCTCATATATCAAGATATAGAGTTGCCCATATGGAAATGGGAGATTATCAATATAGACTTTGTTGTAGATCTTCCGCAGTCTCACAATTAGTGTGATTCTATCTAGTTCATTGTGAAAGAATGACTAAGTCATCATATTTCTTGCCTGTAAGAACCAACTACTCAGAAGAGGATTATCCTAAGTTGTTCATTCAGTAGATAGTAATGTTGTATTGAACACCGATGTCCATCATTTTAGATCGAGGTATGTAGTTTTCTTCTCCCTTTTGGCATTCATTTCAGAATGGTTTGGGTACACAGGTGAACCTTAGCATCACTTTCCACCCATAAATAGATGGACAAATAGAACAGACTATTCGGACTTTGAAGGATATGCTAAGGGCCTGTGTTATTAATTTTAAAGGTAGTTGGGTTAACTATTTTCCCCTTATTGAGTTTTCTTAGAACAATAGTTATCATTCAAGCATTCAAATGGCTTTTTTTGAGACTTTCTATGGTAGAAAGTGTAGGTCTTGTATTGGTGGTTTGAGATATGTGAGACTAGGTTTTTTGGTTTGACTTTGTTCACCAAGCCATAGAAAAGGTGAAAGTTATTAGAGAATGAATTATGACTGCCCAAAATTGCCAAAAGTCTTATGTGGATGTGAGGCTAAGTGAGTTGGAATTTGATCTTAGTGATTGGATGTTCTTAAAGGTTTCTCCTATGAAGGAATTCATGGGATATGAGAAGAAAGGGAAACTTCGTTCTCATTATATTGGTATGTATCATATTATGAAAAAGATTGGGAATGTCGCTTATAAATTAGATTTACCAGTTAGTTTGTCTTTTATTCACCCCATTTTCCATATTTCCATGCTTAAGATGTATGTGGGTAACCTTCTTTGGTAGTTCCAGTTGAGGATGTTGGTGTTGAAGATTCACTATCTTACGAGGAAGTCCCATAAAAATATTGGATGGACAAGTTTACTGATTGAGGACCAAAGATGTAGCTTCAGTAAAGGTCCTTCGGAGAAATCAAAAGATGGAGGATGATACACGGGAATCTGATGAAGACATAAAAGCCAAGTATCCGTTCCTATTTCCAGCAATGGATGAAAGTTCTTAAGGTATGACTTTCGTTTCCCTTTTCTAATCTTTTTAATTCCTCCTTGGATTTTGATTGCCTTATTTCTTTGATTGTGCTAAGGGTGCCCTAACTTCTGATTCGGGAACAAATGATCCAAATTGGAAAGGGTAATGTGATACCCTAAGTTATTGAGCACTAGACCCTCTATGAGATTAATAGTTGGATTAGCTTTCTAACATCACTAGTCTTGCCTTAATAAAAGATCGAGGTAAGAAGTTATGGACAAATTATTATAGTGATGTTAAACAGCTAGTGACAATGGCTCAGACCACGACTCATTGCCTAACATAATGATTCATTAGGAGGACTCCTTTCCACGAAAATAAGGATGCCTAGACTGTACCCCCTTGACAGTGTGTCCAGGGTATTACTCACTGTGAGACATAACGAGTCGTTATGAGGGACCCAGTGTCATAATAGTGAAAGGATAGATTTCTAATACTTGAATAATGACTCTAGGACACGACTCGTGGTCAGACCTCACCGGATATTACCCACACCGTGATGACTCTTCCCAAACTTTTCTTACATATTTTAATTAGTTTTTTTGTCTTTTCCTCCCTTGAAGCTCTTGTTCAATGACTAAAAAGACCCAATTGATCTCTCTGCCATCAGTTATGCAAATAAAAACCTCACTTTTCCTCTTTAACTCCCAAGACAAGAGGTTTTTGGGTTTCACAGAGAATTCATTATTTAAGATCCAACCTTTGATTTTACTTAAAATTTTTTGGTATTTTAGGCATGTTTTGCATCCTTAACAAGAATATTACATTGTGGGATTTATTTAACCATTATTCATGTGATTTAATTGATGGGTTTGAAATGGAGCTGTGGGATTTTGATTGATTATTACTTGAATAATTTTCACCATGTTTAAATGTATATTTCATACTTTTAATCGATGTTTATAGGACTGAATTAGTGCATTATTTTAACTGTTGGAAAGGGGGCATGGGTTTCCCTAAATTGGAAATTTGGGCTTGATAATGGTATTAACCTCAACCCACTTTACAATCTTGGTTTTGAACATGGTTATTCAGATAATTTAACTTGTTTTGAACCCATTACATTGTATTAAAGGATAAATGGATACTAATGGTTTTGAATGCCCTTGGTGGCCATGGTTTTGAATTTTAAATTGAACTTGGGAGCCTAATGGTTAAATGGATTAGTTTGGCATAATTGAGTTAGCTTGCAAGAATATTGATATGATGATACCATGTTGGAAAATGCCTTAATAAAGAATTTTGTTTAATAATTGGGTTTATGTGTAAACTATTTTAATTTGGCCATAAACAAAATTTTATAGCTCACCTTGAAGGTGTAGTCCAGAGGGGACCAACACTCGAAACCACGTTTCCCGATGTGAGGGTCTATATGACCATGTGCTTAGAGTACACTTTATATTTTTTATGTTTATTGCATTGGTGTACTTGACCTTTACTCAGTTTGTTAGGTTTGTGTAGCTAACATGCCCCGGGGCCCTTCTACAGGCGGAGTCAAACCCATACAACCCATGGGTGCCTTTAGGATACAACAATATATACAGTTCATGTTAATATTTTAAACTCACATGTTCATGACCTTTTTCCTTATTCTAGCATTCTATAAATGTATATTTAAATATCATGTGTGTTTTTGACTGGTTTTTGACAATGTTATTATTTTATCACTTTTTCCTGAATTACATTCCAGTGCATTCCTCGCTGACCTTTCTTAGATGCTAAATAATTTTTGATGTATAGCCCTAGTGATTTTTTGTTACTCCTGTGTAATATAAAGTGGTGTGGTACATTTGTTGAGTTAATATGAAGTGGTAAGCCTCTATCTTTCAATAAACACTACCATTTCCTTAGGTCTCTTTTCATATTTTGGGAATTGTGAATTCTCTTTTGTCATGGTCGGGGGCATGTCCCAACCTAATTTGGTATTTTTGATTTTAGAGGCTTTTGTAGGCAGTGTTGGTATGATTGGTTGTCTTAATTAGACTCTTAAATTTTATTTTATTCATTTATCTTATTTATTATTTTAGTTGTCTTCTATTATCTTTTATATTGTGCTCTGGAGGTTAGGCTAAGGGGGTTATTTCTGGCCCACGGTGGGCTTAAGATACCCATCACGACTAGGCCCTAGTTTGGGCCGTGATTATTATAGGATAGTATTCAAAAAGTTATTGAGAATATGGGTGTTACTCTATATGAAGGTGCTAAGATGGATACTTATGAGTTGCTAGGAGTGCCTCACACCTGGTACAAGCAATGGAAAGATGATAGAGGTGTAGAGGCAGGATAAATAGGGTAGGATGAGTTTGTTGTTGCATTTCTAGATAGGTTCTTCACAATTGATCTAAGGGAGGCCGACATGAGTGTGAAAAAGTATTCTCTTAAGTGTACTCAGATGGCAAAGTATGCTCCGTGTATGGTTTCTGAGGATGTGATCATAGATTGTAGAACTTCTAAGTTATTTAAGGATATGGACATCTCCAGGTTAGTGGTTGATGCTAAGATTAAAGAAGGGAAAATCAAGAAGAAGGAAAGAGAGAGTTAAAAGGATAGAACAGGTAGCTTTAATTTCTTTCAGCAGAGGTCAGATACAGGTAATTGTTCTTAGTTCTTACAAAAATCTTAATCACTAGTCTATCTTCTACTAGTTCCCTAGTGTCCAACTTTAGGAAAGATAATCAAAATAGAGCAACAACTCTAAATCCTACGGCAGTATGGAATAGTATTCGTACTAACTCAATTTATAAGAAATTTCATAAGAACCACAAGGATCACTATATGGGTAATTATGATGTTTGTTTCGGGTGTGGCAAGCCAGGCCACAAATTGAGGAAATGTCAAGTGACATTGTAGAGATGTAGGGATTCTTTTAAGTAAAGTCATTCTTAAATCTTAAGCTGCTCTAGAAGGTTGCCTAACTTAACAGAGTGCCTGATCTTGTGCAGCTAGTAGACAACATCAGAATAGGTTTTATGCCCCTTCAGACTCGACATGATAAGGAAGGTTCTTCTAATATGGTCACTAGTAGAACACTTTGGTGTCAGTCCTAAAATTCTCTCAGAACCCTTCTCATTATTTACTCAATTTAAAAATTTAGTCATATCCAGAAGGGATATAGATATTTCCCAATCATAATTTCCTAGAAAGTTAACTTAGTTGATTTTGTAGATTTAGACATGATAGATTATGGTGTTATTCTTGGTATTGATTGGCTCTACATTTTTATGCCTTAATTCACTATAGAAATAGAGTAGTTCAATATTAATTCCCAAATGAGCCAATTATAGAGTCAAAACGTAGTACCTTAGTACCTATAGGTCAGTGTGTCTTTTACCTTAATATTAGCATTTAATTTCCAAAGGGTGTGTCGATCATCTTGTTTGAGTTAAGGATTAAATGTCCGAGACCTAAAATTTTGAGTCAATTCTTATGGTAAATAAATTTCCAGAAGTGTTTCATGAAGATCTTCTTGGAGTTCCTCCCGAGAGGAAAATTGACTTTGAAATAGATCTCATCCAGATACCCAGTCTATTTTAATTCCACCCTATAAAATGGATCCATCTGAGAATAAGAAGATGAATGACCAACTGAACTATTTCTCGAGATAGGCATTTCATCAGGCCCAATATCTCTCCATGTGGTGCTCCCATTATTTTTGTGCATAAAAAGATGGATCTCTCAGAATGTGCATCAACTATCATTAGTTTAACAAATTCATATTTTGAATAAGTATACCATTCCCAGAATTAATGACTTGTTTGACCAACTTTAGGGTTAGAAGTGCTTTTTTACAATAGACCTTATATCCAACTATAATCAGTTCAGAGTCAGATAATATGATATTCTTTAGATAGCTGTCAAAACTTAGTATTGTCACTTTAAATTTTTTGAATTGTATTTCAAACTAACAAATTCTCCTATAGATTTTATGGAGCTTATGAATAGGGTTTTCAATAAGTAGTCTAAAATATTCATTATAATCTTTAAGGATGATATCCTTGTTTATTCTCGGAGTAAAGATGAATATACAGGCCATTTGTGAATTATCTTAGAGACTCTCAAGGATCTCCAGTTATTTTCTAAGTTCAACAAGTGTGAATTCTGGTTGAAATTAGTGGTATTACTTATTCATATCATTTTTTATGAAGGTATTTGAGTTGATCCTTAAAAGATCAAAGTGGTGAGCAATTGGATAGACCTATCTCTCTATCAAATATCAAAAGTTTCTTGGGTTTAGCTGGTTACTATAGATGCTTTGTTAAAGTATTTTCCTCTATTGCCTCTCATATGTCCAATATAACTCCGAAGAAATTTAGTGATCCAATTCTTTCAAGAAGAGTTTTCAAGAGTTGAAGATTCGACTGATCACTGCTCTAGTTTTTACTCTATAAGGATTTTAAATGGGTTTTGTGTTTTTTTCTGATGCTTCCAGAGTTGGAATTAGTTGTGTGTTAATGTAGCATGGTAAGGTCATAGATTATTCCTCTAGACAACTCAAGCTTATTAGAAGAACTACCCGACTAATGATCTTGAGTTGGTAGCAGTTGTTTTTGCCATAAATATTTGGACGTATTACCACTATGGGGTTTATGTTGATGTGTTCACTAATCGTAAAAACCTTCAATATGTGTTCAGCCAGAAAGATCTAAATCTTCAACAATAGAGATGGATAAGTTGTTGAAGGATTATGATATAAGTGTTTTGTACCATCTCGATAAAGCCAATGGTGTAGGTTGTGTATAGGAAGTTTCACTCATATAGAAGAAGAAAAGAAAGAGTTAGTTTGTGAGGTTCACCAACTTGCTTGATTAGGCATTTGGTTTTTTGATTCAGCCAAAGAAAATACCTTTGTTCAGAATGGTTTAGAATTTTCATTAATAGTAGGGGTGAAGGAAAAGAAAGATAGTGATCTTACATTGATTAGGCTTAAAAAATGGTATAAAGTTAGAAGCTTGAGGTTTTCTCCCAATTAAGAGAAAATGTTCTTTGTTATCAGGGAAGACTATATGTTCCAAACATAGATAAATTAAGATAAAAGATGCTAACAAAAGCTCACATTTCTTAGTATTCTATTCATTGAGGAGCCACTACAATGTACCATGATTTATGCGAAGTTTATTACTAGAAAGGCATGAAGAAGGATATTAATTTATGGTTAAGTATTAAAATTTCCAAAAATTGAAGGTTAAGCACCATATACCGGGTGGTATGCTTCAAGATATCAGTATTTCTACTTGTAAGTGTGAAGTGATGAACAGGGAAACCATCATAGGTTTGCCTAGTACTTGATAACACGATTCTACATGGGTTATCATGAACTGAATGACTAAGCTGGCCTATTTCTGGCAAGTTAACACTGTAGATTTAGCCGAGGAGTATTCTAGACTCTATCTTAGAGAATTAGTGAAATTGTATGGACTCTCTTTGAGTTTCCTTTCAACTAGAGGTACTCAGTTTACCTCTCGATTTTTGAGATGGTTCAGAAAGGTCTCTGTACCCAAGTTCAACTTACTACAAATTTTCATCTGCAGATAAATGGTCAAGCAAAGAGGACCATTCAAACCTTAAAGGATACATTAAGAGCATATGTGATTGATTTCAAGGGTAGTTGGGATCATTATTTTTCTTTGATTAAGTTTGTTTATAATAATTGTTATCACTCAAGTATTCAGATGGCCCCATTTTAATCACTTTATGGTAAGAGGTGTAGATCTTCAAATGGTTGGTTAGAAGTTGATGAGGCTACTTTGATAAGGCCATATTAAGTTCATAAGGCTATGGAGAAAGTTCAACTGATTAGAGAAAGTCTAAAAATAAATTAGAGTCATCAGAAATCATATGAAGATGCAAATAGAAGGGAACTTCAGTTTGCTATCAGCTATTTGGTTTACGTAAAAGTTTTACCTATGAAAGGGGTGAAGAGATTTGGTAATAAGGGAATGCTCAGTGTTTGCTATGTTTGTCCTTATTATATTATGGGTAGTTTTGGCAATCTAGCCTATGAGTTAGATTTACCTACAAACATAGAATTACTGTGCCTAGTTTTTCATGTGTCCTTGTTAAAGAAATGCATTAGTGATCCCACATCAATTGTTCCCTTAGATATTATGGGTGTAAATGATAGTCTCTCTTAAAAATAGATACCAGTTTAGATCCATGACTGTTAGGTTCAAAAGTTGAGGAATAAAAAGTTTTTTGGGGAAAGGTTCTTTTGTAAAATCCATTAGTTGAGGGAGATACTTTGGAAGCAGGCAGATATGATAATTAATTACCCCCACTTTTTTCTTCGAACTTAGTTTCAACTTGACGTAATAAATTCCCCTTAATTAATTCCTTTTGTTTCATGTTACCCAATTATTGTCATGTCATAAAATGAATCCATGAGTTCAGTTCAGTCCATGTATTAGTTATAGACTTAGTTATCATGTTAGTATTCATCTCTTAGAAATTTAGTGTGTGAAGTACAACTCTTTCCCCAACACTTCAACTTGCTTAGTTTTTATTCAGGGATGAATGACCCCATGGGAAAGATATTATAACACCAAAAGAATCCAAGATAAGGTTATAACACTTATCATGTTTTTGTGGTATGATAAGTGATTTAGACATGTTTTAAGGTCACAAGTAACTCCTAGATCATGGCCAAGTTGAAACAACCCTTACTGGTTGATTTTATATAAAGAATCTCTCTATAATAAACTCTAAACAAGAATAAATCATAGATTTTAAAGTATTTTTTATCTTAACATTGACCAAATGATAGATATTTGAATTATCTTCAAAGCATCCATCTTCATTTTAATCTGACATCGGAGTAAAAAGTTATAGTCATTGTAGTGAAACACTATCCAATAGTGAGAACCTACGAGCATAGGTACGATTGTGATGATATTGTACGACTACACAATACTCTCTTATATTAAAAATACTCCCAAACATCTGAAATTTTAACCACGAGATGAAACCACGACCGTGGCTACAAACCACGATCTTAGGTATGATTATGACTTCTAAAGTTGATTCGGCTTAGACTCCAACCTATGAACCAAGGTACGATTGAAAGTTGGTCCCACTATCAAAACAAGGCCATTATGGTGGATTTTAGATATCCCAGAGTCATCCTCCAAACCACAATAATCACACACAATTATAGGTTGGTCCTATGATAAAGGGATGGTCCGTACAACTCGATTCAAAAGATTTTCAGTTAAATTTTATGAGGAAATTTTTTGAATTTTCTCACCTTTTTAACATCAAAACAAGGTGATTTAAGCTATCCAAAAACTGAATTTTAATATTAGTAATACCATAAGTCCTCATTACTTTGAAAACACTCAACACTTAACATCAGAAAGAAAGAAGGAGGTGATTTCTCCTCCTCAGGGAAACAAGGGTTCATCTTCATCAAGCTTTGAATTTAAAATATTTCTTTAGGAATTTTATCTCTAGGTATGTGTAATTTTACCAATGGGTCTCCTTTTCCCCATTGTTTCCTAAACTAAACTAAATTTCTCAGTTCAGTACCTTTCTCAGAGCTCAAGATTCAAGAATGTTGTGAATTCTTTGATATTCTAGTTCCGTGATCTCATTAAGTTATAAACCCATGTCTTAACTTAAATTTTAGTATCATTACATTTTAAAAATTATAAACCCTAAATATATTGTAAAATCATGATTTTTGCACTGGAGTTATTAAATTCCTTAATTCACTCAATTTATGGCAGTTCCATAATAGTTACATTCTTTTGAAATAGTGGTAGTAGACACCCAATGATTAGGATTTCATGCATATACTTATGAGTATTATATCCTCCAATTTACATATTTTGAATTTTCTCATATAATGCATTTATTTTAAGTTTTTAGAATATTACTATTATTGAGCATTTTGGCTATTAGTGACATTCAATTAGGAGTAGTACCTAGGACCAAGCCGACACAAGGACGAAGGCTCGCCTGTCAGTTAGGCTGAGACATTTACTAGAAGTCCCTAAATCCAAGAACTATATCAGCAGCATATGTTCTAAAGGGTTAGTTATTAGAATAGACTAGACATCTTTATCCATTTGGCCATTAGTTTAGTGGATCTACGTCATTTAGTATTCATACACTTGGTTAGGTATAAACACCCTTCCAGCTACCGTTGCAGGTTAGGCCTTGATTATCTCAGATTAGGGTATGTTGATTATTAGTAGCTCCCATAGTCCTAAAACCTCAATTAAAGTTCAGATACTTGTATGACTTTGTATTCAGCTAATCATACAATACATGTTTATTACTTAGTCTTTAATCAGTTTACCATGTAATATGCATCGTGTTCAGCCTATATCAGTTATTTTATATCTCATAAACTAAGTACATTGAAAGTAGTGACAGCATACTTTTTTTGCATTATATTGTCTCATAGTATATGTCCTGGCGTTCAGCATCCATATCGCGTAAGGTACTATCGCCTACCACATCGGTAATACTTAGTGATTCCTCATCATTTGAGGACTAGTATAAGTATTTCATGTTATTTTTGTTAGTTTTAGATAGCTAGAATTAGTTGAGGCTCGTCCCAGCAACTCGTCTTATTAGAGGATTTTAGACAAACAGTTAGATATTTAACTTTTGTTGTTTTAAAACCAGGTATTATTATTAGTTGATTTATTATTTTATCATTCGATCTATCTTTTGCACGGTGTTTCTATATTAGGTATTTTAATTTTCGTAGAGTTATGCAATGCTATGGGTTAGCTTGGGGTCACTTGGGACTCTAAGCATCGTGTTGCGACTAGGGGGTAGTCTCAAATTTTTACATGATAATTCTCCTAAGGTATTGTAAAAATATTCACTGAGCATTCATGCATTTGATCATACCTCGCCCTTAGGGCCATTCTGATATGAATGGTAGATAAATTAGTATCTAATGTAACCATCCAAAACATCATTACATGTCTAAATAACCCAAAAAATAAATCATAATAAATAATAGGATTAAAATGGACCAGGGAAAATTTAAATTGAAGAAAAAATTGTAGCCTAAGACAATTGGGGCAAGAGGCCCAAAAAAGGCTAGAGTAGACTACTAGCTAACTTATGCAGCGATAAAAAGTAGTGTGCCTTCCCATAGATTTTTAAAATCCCCCTTTCTTGTTAGTGTAACGCCCCGGGAGTATACCTTGGATGCCACACGGTGCTTACGATCCCGTGAGACCACAAGCTAACCCATGAGCTGGTACCTGCTATGAGCACTGAATGAAACTAATAACAACATATGTGGAATTTCAACTGAAATGCCATAAGGTTTATATTAATTGAAAACAATACTAAAATAATGGTTTAAAATGTTTTCAAACAAACTAAAAATATGGATAAAATGTCTGAAAATCACAACTGAAAACTGACCAACTGTTTGTACTAATCTAAAAACCTCTAAACTGTCTGACAATGGAGTTGATGGGAAAAGCCCCCAACTAACTCTGGCTGACAAACTATCTAAACTACAGATATAGCTAATGTAAGAAGACTCATCCTCAAAGGAAGAGGACTCACCACGGCTGTTTCTGTTGATGCAATGGAAGATATAAGGACGATTGGGGATTCGAGCGTCTAAACCTATGATATAAAACATCATAGTACAAGAAAATGAGCATGCGGCCAGCATGTCTGAATGTAATGGTATACTAAATGAGGTTAGGCTGATGTACATGGGTTCATTTTCATGAGTATTAACTAACTAAATGTATATAATGTGATACAGAGTGCAAATGTATAAGAACTGAAAGGAATGAAAATTCATGAACATGCATAAATCAAGTAATGAAGTAGTCTGTGAGCTAAGTTACTGAAATCTGATAGCTAAATAACTAGTAACTATATACTGTGGTCAAATAATACTTAACTGAATTCTGAACTGAGTATTGAAACCGAAACTGTGGGAGCTTTCATCTAACTGACATACCGCAATGTAGAATAATTGGGGTCCAACCTGTAACCTAAGTTGGAAGGTTGTTAGTACCGTGCCACGGGTTACTAATAATGGTTGGGTCATCCCTATGTAGCAGGAAGACTTATGGAATGTAAATTTGTATGTCAACCCAAGACCAGTAAGAACATTTATTAACCTACACTAGATACATAGTTCTGTAACTCAAGGATTGCTACCAAAGGTCACACCCTAAGCTGGAAGGAATGCCCCCATCCCTGGGTTCGCTCGGTGCTGAATCCTACTCCTCACTGAACTGACACTGATCACTAGCCTGTACTAAGCTTGACTTAACTCATAATAATTCTATTAACTGACCGAATGCTATATTCGGGATACTATAGGGATCATTCTATTGTGACTGTGACTAGGTAAACATTTAATTTTTGGTATTTAATACCCCATGACTCGATAACATTGATAATGGGACCATATCATAACTTTTAAAGCATAACAAATTGATCACCACGCACAATTCATTCACATAGACATTTTGTTAAACACTTAGGGAGCATAATTTTAATACATGAGAATGAACAACATATAAATATCATGACTACCACATTCAACTTACAGTTCAAGGGTTTGATATGAGAGATTACATCAATGCACACAGATACTAGTTTATTTACTTAGAACATTATATATTTCTTAGTTTGAAACCCAACAAAAACACATACCTGAACACAATTTAAATTTATAACATATGAAACGTAAATTAAGTTTTTAAAAGGATTCTTGTACTCCAAGGGTAGAAAAAACCCAAGGATGAACGTCTAACATACCTCAGTAGTTGAATTCCTACGAGTTGTTTGTGCTTGCTTGAAAATTAAACTTAAAACTTGAGGTCTAGGGTTTGGGTTCTTGAAGGAGAATGATTTCAATTTGAGGGAATTATGAAATAAAAAATGGTAAAATATGCTATTTGGGGATTTAATCCAGTGTTATGGATCAATTCGGAGAAGGGAAAATGACCCATTTGCCATTAAAAATGTAGAACAAAACTAAAGAAATTACATGGACCAATTGGGCAGGGAATTATGAGCTCTAGAGTGCCACTCTTGATAGGGCATCACGGGATTCATTGTGGTCTCCCCATAGCACCAAATAGGGCAAGGAGCCGCGGGCTTATCGCCCTGAGCTGCTGTTTTGGAGTTTCAAACACGCCCTTATACTTGTCTAAAAATTCTGAAACTCATCCGAGATGTACTATTGACTTTCCTGATAATAAATCAACTTTAAAATTAGATTTTTGATGTCGGAAAGGTCAAGAATAAGTTCATCAAAGTTTTTAGGCCTTTAGAAATTACGAAGTCCTAACACTTAGAAAAATATTCTAAGTCTTGGACTCCTTTTTACGTGCAAGAATGAGCTGAAATAAACCTAGGATCTTACAGGGTCTTACAATTATTTCAATAATAAAATCTTCCAGCAGAAACACAATAATAAACCTTAACCTCCTAACCATGATATTTCAAAGTCCAAGATTCATGAGAGTAGTTTTGAGACACAGACAGAGGAAACAATACATGTGAATATGTCTAGCTCATGTGGGACACCACACTCCTCTCTATAGTAGTATGTATAATCTAAGAGGTAAGATAAGGTTTTATTGTTAGCTACTAGAATTAGGATAGATGCATTTAATATTAACATTAATGTTGGGCGTATCATGCATTAGGGATCAGTAAACGGAGTTAGATGATTGGACGCGTTTGAAATTCCTATCAAGTTAAATATGATTATATGACTGTATATTACGATGATATGTTAATTATGATGTGAGGCAAATGCTAAGGTCAAAAGAATGTGCATAGTTTAATACCTTTTTAAGCTTGAATATAGTGAGGAGTTGAATTCGACAAAGAGAAATGGTTTAGATGGAAAATTAAGTGAACATGATTAATTCTAATGTTATAATGACTAGATTTTTGATAAAGAGGGTAACTAAATAATGTAATATCATATATTGGGGGTTGGAAATTAGAAAAACTAAACCCAAAAATTGGTGAGTATGAATAAAAGAACAATAATATGAAATAGGATTAGAACTCTCAATATAAGATATTGAATACGAATAGAGGCTAGCGATAAAAAAGTACCACTCCTATACGTATATGATGACTATGTTGAGAAAGATGAGAAATTTCTTGCACATCATGTGTACATGCAATCATTAATATGTTTAGATATGTATGCTATCGTATGTGTTTTCTATTTTTTTAAATAAGAAAAGAAAGTTTATAAATGTACGATGGGTCCTTTGTGAGGATTGGGTATGGTATAACATAACTAGGAAACTTATGGTAACTACATGGTGTGGTATTATGGTGTCTTGATACTGTAAATATCGAGAGGACTTAGGCAGATGTACGACTAAGCAATTGTAGGAAGGAAAGAAAAAAAATATAACATAATATAAGTCAAAAGACAATTATAGACAAAATATAAATCAAAGGACAAAGATATGTGAAATATAAGTCAAAGGACAAAGATATATGAAACCAAAGTCAAAGGACAAAATCCAAAAAATAAAAGTCAAAGGACAAAGATATAAGAAATATAAGCCATAGGAAAAAATATACAAAACATTAGTTATTGTACAAGGATATACAAAATATATGTCAAAGGAAAAAGATATACAAATTGTTAAACGACAGATATGTCACAGAGATGCTAAATGGTGTATAAAGAATTTTATAATTGGCGGGTTAGAACTGGAACTTTATATAATGTTGTGATTTTCTCATATTTATTATTGATATTGATTGTTTCTAACCCTGGTTGGACGATGATACTTATAAGTACATGTGGTTTTACTGATGCTACGCTTGCTATACTTCTACTTGAAGGTATATTCATGGTGTAGGTCAGTTGGAGTTTCTATATCAATGACACCGGTCACTTAGCAGAATCTTCTACCATTTCTGTCCTACATAGATGTTCCATTATCGATGGTTATACTTACTGTCTAGTTCACTTGTATCTATTTAGGATAGGTTCTGGGGAGTCATTTATATTTTTTCCGCATTTACTTTCATATTTGGTGTATTAAAACAAGTATTGAGAAGAGTCAAATGTGTTTTCATATTCCACTTGATTAGATTTTCAGATAGTGGACATTAAATTAACAAAGTGTATATAGTAGAACATTCTTATTTGGTTGAATGGTGGATTATTCATGATTCTCATATGTGAGGTAGGTGTAGGTCGGTACACGACATGACTTGATGAGTTTGGTCGTGACAATTTTGACAGCTGCAATTCTAAAGAAAATGTGTATATGTGTCTATGACTAGATGTTTCAAGACCACAATGCACTTGCATTTTAAATACAATATATTGCTACAATACTATCAATTTTTTATTTTTAAGCGAAAAAAGAACACATGAGTTGTTTACAATTAGAAGCTTACATAGAAAAAAATTAATCGAAACTCTTTTGATATTTATTAAGTCGATGGTATTGTCCTGCTATCCGACGGAACCCTATAAGACTACATTCCTACTATAGTAGATTTACATATTTACTTTTCATTACATAACATATGTAAACCTTTATATATCAGGGACTTTGAACTGTTTATGGCGGGATTTGTTGAGCTTTAAGTGATGGAGTTCAAATACCTTTTCCAAATTTTGAATCTTTTATTCACTAAACCAGATATGTTTCACTCTTATGGAATTATTGATTGACGAAATCAATTGATGGATGTACTAATTATAATCAAGACTCACCTAAGAGCAAATGCACATACATCCAGTCTTATAACAAGAAATTATAGACATTTTAGTAGTTTTTGTTACTACTTTGCATACGTGTCATCATGTATCTATTTTTTTTTTTTTTGTTGTTAGATATTCTTGGTTGACTTTTGTGATAACAATTACATTTCAAGACACAAATCTATATATTCAATGAATGACATGTAGCATTTTCTTTTAGGTTATTGAATTTATGAAATCTTAGATATGAATACCACATTTTGGTATAATGTAATAGGTAGTGATATATATGTGTGTGTGTGCGCGCGCATGTGTATAGAGAGAGATATCATAGCTCTTTTCATAATATAGTGATATATATGTATCAGATACAATCATTTGATACTATTGAATATAGAATATGACATATACGTTGTAGATATTCTGAAATTTTAAATCAGGAAGTAATATTATATGATGCATGTGTATTACATACATGCCAAATATGTTTTATAAATATGGTTTGGATAAAATAATTTATACTTATTCAACTGATAAACACGAATGAGATGAATGTCATAATTCTTTTACCTTTTCGACACATAAAAATACTTTATAAATATGTAACTAGAACCTCTTCAACATAGATTTTGGTGCCTTTATTATATATGAAATATGTATCAAAAAATATATCTACAAATGAAGTCTTACAAATATATGTGCAAACCATAGACATCAGATAAGTCTAAATTTCATTCAAATAGGAATGTGAAACCTTGTAAACATAATTCTTATAATTTTTCAAATTTATCATATGTTTGTATCAAACAGGTACCATTAATTCAAATATGTTCGTGACAGCTTTTCAACATATTTCATTAGACATCCTACGTAGTCATAAATTTCAAATATATATTCTTGAAATTTATTAAATATCTCATTAAACAGTAATTACAATAAGATAAAAAATCAAATTACATGAACTTGATACATATCACTAATATAATTCTGTAAACATAATTAATTTTATCTATTAAAAATAAAGCACAAACAATTAAACACACTAAGGTTCAAAAAAGTCTTATATTTCATTAAAACTATTATAGATAAATAAGATGAATTTGCAGTAATTAAAATATAAAAATTCTTAAAACATGCAACATATGATATAAAAACCAGTCATTTTTGCTTTATAAATTAGTTGCAGATATATCTATTATGACCGTCACGCCTGCACTTCCTACAATAGGTTTAGCTCGATGAAAGTGTTTTTATCATTTATTGTGTCTCCCTTTCTTTGACCTTTTGGATTGTCTCTTTTATTTAGCTATTTCAATTAAATTTTTGTAATACCCCGCATGTTTCTAAGCTAGGAAGTGAATAAGTATTTCTACATATAAAATCTCCTATCCGGTGATTCATACTTCAGTACATGACTTACAATGAATATTCTAGTGATAGAATAGCTTATGATGCATTAAGCATGTTCATATGAGTCACTTAAGGTAATACAAGCTAAGAGTTTTTGAATCCATCAAGTTTTAGTGTTTGATTTTATAAGGGTCATCTTTGAATGAGTATAAATTGATGTTACTATGGTATTTTAGCTGAATTAGACACACCAAATTGTAGAGAATCGAATTACCTTTCCAATGATACCAATTTTGCCTTAATCCAATACCCGAGCAAAAAGTTATGCCTTTTTTCATGAGAGACAGTAAGCATAGGCGATTAGTTAGGCGCCGCCCAACCCAAGCATAGGCGATTGGTTAGGTGTCGCCCAACCCAAGCATAGGCGATCATTTGGGCGCCACCTAAGTCAATTCCAGGTGTCAAAAACACTCCGTTTTGAGTTACTTTAAAGGTAATTAAGTCTTTAAATACTCCTTACACGTCCCTAAACTTAACCCTACGAAATATATAGCTTCTAAACATATTACAACCCTCTTTTCATCTCAAAGCTCATCATCCAAGAGCACTAAAAGAGAAAAACAACTAGGGTTGCATAATTAAGCTTGAAGATCCGATTTCAAGAAAATTCCTTCATCAATCATCAAGAATCTTCCTTCTAGGTATGCATAGTGTTCATCTACAGATTCCTTTCGTCCGTGGAGTTCAAGAATCAATCTTTAAAATAAAAAAGCTTGGTTGATTGTGGTGATATGATCATACCCATGTTGATGCTTGATTGTTTTCCTCTTTTTCATTATAAAGTATGATTTCTATATTGTTAGGTGTTGATGAACATGTTATTGATATTGGGTGATTCCCAAGATGGAATATTTATATGTTTTTGTGAATTCATAACATCATATGAGTTGGAAACATGTAAATTTTGTTGGTCATGATGTATAATTTGATGAATTCACCTATGCTTAAGATGTGCATGTAAGGTATTTGACAAAATACCTAAGGAACTAGAAATCATGCAATATAGCTAAATTGTGACTAAGTGAAGAATTCATGATATACCCTTACGTTCTAATGACTTCTATGTTCTTAATGTGCCTTGTAAATGTTGTTGGAATACTTATGAACTATTCTTATGAGATTATGCTATGTTTATTTGCAAATCCTACTTATGAACAAGATGTATGATAACCATGCAATCCACATGAACTTTTGTGCTATTGATATGTGTTGCCAATATGATTATGCAATGAACATGATATTAAGATTGTGCAAGTACTTTCATGTGATATGAAATCCATTCCGTGAAATACATTGTTGATAACTATGCTTAGTATGAGATTCCTACTTATGATATTATAGTTTATGGACTCTACACTTATGATCAATTTAGTCATGTGTGTCAGTTTCCTTCCATCAAGTCCTGGGGGTAATTGTACCCAAAACCTATAACTGTGTGCCTAGATCCATGTCATGTTTCATGATATCCGAACTCAAGCTATGATTCCATAGACTTCAGTCAGTCATGTGACTCAGGAAAACCTCATGATCTTAGTCAGTAGTCAGATATCAGTAATATTCCGCCAGTCAATGGAATCCAGTAAGAATAAGTCATACACAGTCAGTTATTCAAGTCCAGTCCCTCCAGATGGGAGTAGAGGTTAGCACCAAGTGAACCCAAGGATGGAAACTCACCCGCCAGTTCAGGGTGTAATTCTTAGTAGTCATCCTTGTGTTCCAGAACTACGTAGCCAGTGTAGTTTGAGACATCTTAACCCATCAGATTAGGGTTAATGAGGTGGCTTAACCCGTCAGTTTAGGGTTCCCACCGTTCTAATTGAGTAGCCACTAGATAATGATCACTTACAGGCTGTCCTTACTCGTGGCACAGTATTAACACCCCTCCAGTCGGGGCAGAGATTAAACCCCAGCTTAGCCATAATAGGATACATGGGGCATGTCAGTTAGACACTACTTCCCACAGTTTCAGTATCAGTCTCAGTAAAAAAACTCAGGGCGTTCTTCAGATTTTAGTATATACAAGATTGTTAGATACAGTCGTCCATGTTATCAGTTTTAGTATCAGTCATGATAGTTATCAGTAAACCATGTATTAGCTTATAGGTCATTCTATCACGTATTCACAGTCCCAGTTTCTATTTATGTGTGTTTGCACTTCCATGTTCATATTAGTCAGTCAGTGTTGTTCATGCATAAAACCCTTTATGTTTAGCCTACCTTCCTCATATACTCAGTACTCCAGTTGTACTGACGCATTTGAGCTATGGTGCTTTCTTTTCATGTTACACCATAGGTTTTGAGACACGAGCTCCAGCCCAACAATAGCGGTAGAATTCCAGTCGCAGAGACACAGTGAGTCCTCATTGATTCGAGGACAATCGGATTTGATTCATTTATTTATTTCTTAAGTTCAGTTTTATGGAGTTAGTTGGAGACATGTTCCATCAACTCTTTATTTAGACAGTTTTGAGGCTTTCAGATTTGCTTTCAGATTTATGTTCAAATTGAGTTATTTTGGGTATTTTCACCCACTAGTTGAACCTTATGGCCTTACAGTTCTATGTATTATTATTATTATATCATGATTTGCAATATATAGGTACAGATATCAGTCATGGGTTAGCTTGTGGACCCTCGAGGTCATGAGCATCGTGTAACATTTTGGTTCAGCAAATCAGGGTGTTACAAACTTGGTATCAGAGCCTAAGGTTCAATAGAGTCCTAGGAAGTCTGAAAGACGCATCTAGTAGAGTCTTGTACATGGGTGTGCTACGTGCCACATTTATGTGCGGAAGGCTATAAGATGTTTTAGGAACAATTCTCTTTCTTCATTATTCATGTCATGCTAGTGAGGATAATCACAAGTTAAACTCTCAGTCTAATCCATTCTTCTCTTATTCCAGACCATGGCCCCAAAGAAAATAAACCAGTTAGCTCCTCAGCCTAAAGATCCTTTGGGAGAACATGTTTCCCATGCAGAGTTTAGAGCCGTATTTACCACACTTGCTTAGTCCATGGCTGCACAAAATGAATAGCCACCAGTCATTTTATCCAATCCAGTGGCCAATTACAAAGCAGCTAGGGTTCGGGACTTCACCCGGATAAACCCTCTATCTTTCCATGGGTCTAAGTCTGATAAGGATCCTTAAGAAATCATTGACCAAGTACCAAAGGTCATTGACATCATGGGTGCTACTTCTATTCAGAGTGCTGAGTTAGCCGCCTACCAATTATAGGATGTTGCTCATGATTGGTACAAACAGTGAAAGTCTGAGAGATTAGATGATACAGGCCCTATCGAGTGGGAGGAAATTGTCACAGCCTTCTTAAATAGATTCTTTTTGTAAGAGCTGAGGGAAGCTAAAGTTCTTGAGTTCATCAACCTCAGGCAGGGGAATATGAAGGTTAGGGAGTATTCTCCCAAATTTACTCAGCTAGCCAGGTATGCTCCTCATGTGGTTGCAGAAAATAGAGCTAAGATGAGCAATTTCATGTTAGCGGTCAACAATAGCATGGTAAATGAGTGTAGGTCTACAATGCTGATCAGTGATATGACCTTAGCCCGACTCATGAACCATGCCCAGCAAGTAGAAGAGCAAAATTTTAAGACTAGGGAGAGGCAGAACAAGAGAGCAAGGTCAGGTAATTTCAACTTTGCTCACCCCAAGTCAAATGGAGAAAACCATTCACAATTTTTCTCTAAGTCAGCCATTCCATCTCCTTCCTCTGCCAGCGCTCCAGTGCCAAAGTTCAGAGACGGGAATAGAGATAAAGCACCAGGCTCTAAATCTTAGGGCAGTGTTAGCAGTGCCCAAACGAATCCCCTTTGTCAGACTTGTGGTAAGAACCACAAGGGCATTTGCAGAGCTGGTAGTGATGTCTGTTTTGGTTGTGGAAAGACAAGCCATATGATTAGGGAGTGTCTGTAGGGTCAGCAAAATCATTCTATAGCTCAATCCAGTCACCCGAACCAGCAGGGTGCCATTTCTAGTGCATCCAGTGGGCAACCCCCAAACAAACTTTATGGTCTTTAGTCTCGACAGGATCAGGAAAATTCTCCTGATGTCGTTACTGGTACGTTATAGATTTTCCATGTTCATGTTTATGCTTAGCTAGACCCATGTGCATCTTTGTCTATTGTTACTTCATACATAGTAGGTGATTTCGGAATCATTCTTGAAGTCCTAGCAGAGCCCTTCTCAGTCTCTACCCCAGTGGGTAAAACCATCATTGCACGGTGGGTATATAGGAACTGCCCGGTTATGATATCTCAGAAATCCACATCAGTAGATTTAGTAGAGCTATAGATAACTGATTTTGATGTCATTCTCGACATGGATTAGCTTCATTCCTGCTATGCCATAGTCGACTACAGAAATAGGATAGTTCAGTTTAAATTCCCAAATAAGCTCGTCCTAGAGTGGAAGGGTAACATTTCAGCATTTAGGGGTCAACTTGTTTCCTACTTTCGGGCAAGGAAAATAATTTCTAAGGGGTATGTGTATCATCTCATACATGTTAAAGATTCTAGTTTTGAATATCCAAGCCTCAAAACAGTCCCTGTTGTTAATGAATACTCAGATGTCTTTCCCAAAGATCTTCCAGGCATTCCTCCTGAAAGGGAAATAGACTTCGGAATAGACCTTCTTTCGGATACTCAACCTATTTCTATTTCGCCATACAGAATGACACCAGCAGAACTCAAGGAACTGAAAGATCAATTGAAGGATCTCTTAGATAAGGGATTCATCAGACCCAGCATTTCCCCATGGGGTGCGCCAGTATTATTCGTGCGCAATAAAGATGGTTCTCTCAGGATGTGTATTGATTACCGTTAACTCAACAAGGTCACGATCAAGAATAGATATCCTCTTCCTAGGATTGATGATCTATTTGACCAACTTTGGGGTTCCAGTTACTTCTCTAAAATAGACCTTAGATCAGGCTATCATCAGCTCAGAGTTAGAGAATATGACATTCCGAAGACAGCTTTTCGTACTCGGTATGTCACTTCGAATTTTTAGTCATGTGATTTGGTCTTACCAATGCCCCTGCAGCTTTTAGGGATTTGATAAACCTTGTGTTCAAGCAGTACTTGGACATGTTTGTAATAGTCTTCATAGATGATATTCTGGTCTCTTCTCGCACAGAGCATGATCATGCAGACTATCTCAGCATTATTCTTTAGACTCTGAGGGATCACCAATTATTCGCTAAGTTCAGCAAGTGTAAATTTTGGCAAAAATCAATAGCATTCCTTGGCCATATTGTTTTCGGTGATGGCATTAGAGTAGATCCTCAGAGAACCGAGGCAGTAAGAAACTGGCCCAGACCCGTATCTCTATAAGATATTAGGAGTTTCTTGGGTTTGGATGGCTATTACAGATGGTTTGTCAAGGGATTTTCTTCTATTACATATCCCATGTCCAGATTGATTCAGAAGAAAATTAAGTTTCAGTGGTCAGATTCATGTGAGAAGAGCTTTCAAGAGTTGAAGACTCAACTCACCTCTGCTCTAGTTCTAGCTATTCCAGATGGTTCAGACGGTTTTGTAGTCTATTGTGATGCATCTAGAGTGGGTTTAGGTTGTGTTCTCATGCAACATGGTAAGGTCATTGCCTACGCCTCCAGACAGTTAAAGCCATATGAGAAAAATTATCCTACTCATGATCTTGAGTTAGCAACGGTAGTTTTTTCCATGAATATTTGGAGGCATTATCTCTATGGAGTTCATGTAGATGTCTTCATAGACCATAAAAGCCTCCAGTATGTCTTTTCCCAGAAAGATCTTAATATTCTCCAGAGAAGATGGTTAGAGCTCTTGAAGGATTATGACATAAGTGTTCTTTATCATCGGGGAAAGGCCAATGTTGTGGCCGACGCTCTTAGTCGACTCTCCATGGGTAGTATTTCTCAAGTTGAGGATAGTAAGAAAAAGATGGCTCAGGAGATCCATCAGCTTGCCAGACTAGGTATTCGCTTAGTCGATTCTTCAGACGGTGGTGTATATGTTCATAGTAGTTCAGAGTCATTTCTAGTTTCCGAGGTGAAAGAGTAACAAGACAGGGATCCTAGCCTTGTCAAGCTCAAAGAGTCAGTTCAAAATCAGAAAGTTGAGGTTTTCTCCCAAGGGGGAGATAGTGTTCTTCATTGTCAGGGTCGTCTATGTGTTCCAGGTGTAGATGAATTGAGGTAGAAAATACTTGCAGAAGTGCATGGTGCGTGATACTCTATTCATCTAGGGGCCACTAATATGTACCGTGACATGTGGGAGATATATTGGTGGAGTGGGATGTAGAGAGATGTTGCAGAGTTTATGGCTAAGTGCTCTACATGTTAGCAGGTTAAGATGGAGCATAAAAAACCTAGTGGTTCCATGCAAGAGTTCGCTATTCCTACTTAGAAGTGGGATGAAGTTAACATGGACTTCGTGATGGGTTTGCCTAGAACTCATCATCAGCATGATTCAGTCTGGGTCATTATAAATAGAATGACCAAGTCAGCTCATTTCCTTCCTGTTCGTACTTCTTATTCCCCCAAGGATTATGCCAAACTCTATATCAGGGAGTTAGTCAGATTACACAGTGTTCCACTATCTATCATCTCAGATAGAGGTACCCAGTTCACTTCTCACTTTTGGAAAGCATTCCAAAAGGATCTTGGTACCCAAGTCCATCTCAACACAACATTTCATCCTCAGACAGATGGTCAAGCAGAGAGGACCATTCAGACTTTTGAAGATATACTAAGGGCATGTGCAATTGACTTCAAGTAAAGTTGGGACGACCACTTGACTTTGATTGAGTTTGCATACAACAATAGCTATCATTTTAGTATTCAGATGGCTCCATTCGAAGCTCTCTATGGTAGGAGATGTAGATCTCCTATTAATTGTTTGAAGATAATGAGGCCTCAGTTATAGGTCCTGACTTAGTATTCGATGCCTTAGAGAAAGTTCAGTTGATCAGAGAGAGACTTCGGGCTGCTTAGAGCTGACAGAAGTCCTATGCAGATGTTGGTAGAAAGGATCTCGAGTTCGAGGTCAATGACTATGTCTATCTTAAGATCTCTTCTATGAAGGGAGTGAAGAGGTTCGACAAGAAAGGGAAACTCAGTCCCTAGTATGTCGGTCCCTTCAAAATTCTTTGTCGCTTCGGCAAGGTAGCCTATGAGCTTGAGTTGCCTTCAGATCTAGCCTCAGTCCATCCAGTTTTCCATGTCTCTTTGATAAAGAAGTGCATAGGTGACCCAATAATTATTTTCCCTATTCAGATCATCGATATTTAGAATATCCTCTCTTATGAAGAGATTCTAGTCAAAATCTTAGATTATCAAACTCGTACATTGAGGAACAAAGAAGTCCCTCTAGTCAAGGTCCTTTGGCGAAATCAGTCTCATGAGGGAGCTACTTGAGCAGCAGAAGCAGATATGCGTACCAAGTATCCTCACCTCTTCCCCACCAATTCAAATCAAGCTCAAGGTAACAGTTCTCCTTAATCTTATTCAGTTCACATTTATGTTTCCAGTATGAACTTGGTATCTATTAACCATTTCATACTCAGTCATGCATTCATGTGTCAGTTGTCTGTGCATCAAATATAGATAAGTTTAGTATGTTTAGCATGTCATTCATGAGATCAAGTTTCAGTTCTTTATGTTTAGTTCAGGTTCTATTGTCTTGTATCCCTTCTCAGTAAATTCTCATTTGAGGACGAATGTTCCCAAAGAGAAGATATTGTAATAACCCGTATGTTTCTAAGCTAGGAAGTGAATAAGTATTCCTACGTATGAAATCTCCTATCCTGTGATTCATACTTGAGTACATGACTTACAATGAATATCTTAGTGATAGGATAGCTTATGATGCATTAAGCATGTTCATATGAGTCACTTAAGGTAATACAAGCTAAGAGTTTTTGAATCCATCAAGTTTTAGTATTTGATTTTGCAAGGGTCATCTTTGAATGAGTATAACTCAATGTTAATGTGGTATTTTTTTTCTGATTTAGACCCACCAAATTTTAGAGAATCAAATTAGCTTTCCAACGATACCAATTTCGTCTTAATCCAATACCCGAGCAAAAAGTTATGCCCTTTTTCGTGAGAGACAGTAAGCATAGGCGATTGGTTAGGCGCCGCCCAACCCAAGCATAGGCGATTGGTTATGTGCCGCCCAACCCAAGCATAGGAGATCACTTGGGCACCGCCTAAATCAATTCTAGGTATCAAAAACACTCTATTTTGAGTTATTTTAAAGGTAATTAAGTCTTTAAATACTCCTTACACGTCCCTAAACTTAACCCTATGAAATATATAGCTTCTAAACATATTACAACCCTATTTTCATCTCAAAGCTCATCATCCAAGGGCATTAAAAGAGAAAAACAACTAGGGTTGCATAATTAAGCTTGAAGATCTGATTTCAAGGAAATTCCTCCATCAATCATCAAGAATCTTCCTTCTAAGGTATGCATAGTGTTCATCCACGGATTCCTTTCGTCTGTGAAGTTCAAGAATCAATCTTTAAAATAAAAAAGCTTGGTTGATTGTGGTGATATGATCATACCCATGTTGATGCTTGATTGTTTTCCTCTTTTTCATTATAAAGTATGATTTCTATATTGTTGGGTGTTGATGATCATGTTGTTGATATTGGGTGATTCCCAAGATGGAATCTTTATATGTTTTTGTGAATTCATGATATCATATGAGTTGGAAAGATGTAAATTTGGTTGTTCATGATGTATAATTTGATGAATTCACCTATGCCTAAGATGTGCATGTAAGGTGTTTGACAAAATGCCTAAGGAACTTGAAATCATTCAATATAGCTAAATTATGACTAAGTGAAGGATTCATGATATGCCCTTACGTTCCAATGACTTCTATGTTGTTAATGTGCCTTGTAAATGTTGTTGGAATACTCATGAACTATTCTTATGAGATTATGCTATGTTTACTTGCAAATTCTACTTATGAACAAGATGTATGATAACCATGCAGTTCACATGAACTTCCATGCTATTGGTATGTGTTGCCAATATGATTATGCAATGAGCATGCTATTAAGATTGTGCTAGTACTTCTATGTGATATGAAATCCTTTCCATGCAATACATTGTTGATAACTATGCTTAGTATGAGATCCCTACTTATGACATTATAGATTATGGACTCTACTCTTATGATCAAGTCAGTCATGTGTGTCAGTTTTCTTCCATCAAGTCCTGGGGGTACTTGTACCCAAAAACTATAGCTGTGTGCCCAGATCCATATCATGTTTCATAATATCTGAACTCAAGCTATGATTTCATAGACTTCAGTAAGTAATGTGACTTAGGAAAACCTCATGATCTTAGTCAGTTGTCAGATATTAGTAACATTCCACCAGTCAATGGAATCCAGTAAGGTTAAGTCATACATAGTCAGTTATTCATGTCCAGTCCCACCAGATGGGAGTAGAGGTTAGCACCGAGTGAACCTAAGCATGGAAATTCACCCGCCAGTTCAGGGTGTGATTCTTAGTAGTCATCCTTGTGTTCCTGAATTACGTAGCCAGTGTAGGTTGAGACATCTTAACCCATCAGATTAGGGTTGATGAGATGGCTTAACCTATCAGTTTAGGGTTCCCACTGTTCTCATTGAGTACCCGCCAGATAAGGATCACTTATAGGTTGTCCTTACCCATGGTACTGTATTGACACCCCTCTAGTCGGGGCAGATATTGGACCCTAGCTTAGCCATAACAGCATACATGGGGCATGTCGGTTAGATACTACTTCCCACAGTTCAGTATCAGTCTCAGTAAAAGAACTAAGGGTGTTCTTCAGATTTCAGTATATACAGGACTGTCAGATACAGTCGTCCATGTTATCAGTTTTAGTATCATTCATGAAAGTTATCAGTAAACCATGTATTAGCATACAGGTCATACTATCACGTATTCACGGTCTCAGTTTCTATTTATGTGTGTTTGCACTCCCACGTTCATATTATTCAGTCAGTGTTGTTCATGCATAAAACCCTTTATGTTCAGCCTACCTTCCTTGTATACTCAGTACTGCAGTTGTACTGACGCATTTGCGCTATGGTGCTTTCTTTTCATGTTACACTATAGGTTCCGAGACACGAGTTCCATCCCAGCATTAGCGGTAGCATTCTAGTCGTAGAGACACAGTGAGTCCTCATTGATTCGAGGATAGTAGGATTTGTTTCATTTATTTATTTCTTCAAGTCAGTTTTATGGAGTTAGTTAGAGACATGTTCCATCAACTCTTTATTTAGAAAGTTTAGAGGCTTTCAGATTTGCTTTCAGATTTATGTTCAGATTTACATTTAGATTGAGTTATTTTAGGTATTTTCACCCTCATGGTTTTATTTAGTTTAACCTTATGGCCTTACAGTTCTATGTATTTTGCATTATTATAACATGATTTATAATATACAGGTAAAGATATCAGTCATGGGTTAGCTTGTGGTCCCTCAGGGTAATGAGCATCGTGTAGCATTCCGGTTTAGCAAATCAGGGTGTTACAAACTTGGTATCAGAGCCTAAGGTTCAATTGAGTCCTAAGAAGTCTAAAAACCGCATCTAGTAGAGTCTTGTACATAGGTGTGCTGCGCGCCACATTTATGTGCGGGAGGCTATAAGATGTTTTAGGAATAGTCCCCTTTCTTCATTATTCATGTCATACTAGTGATCATAATCACAAGTTAAAATCTCAGTCTAATCCATTCTTCTCTTATTCCAGACCATGGCCCCAAAGAGAAGAAACCAACCAGCTCCTCAGCTCGAAGATCCTTTGGGAGAACATGTTTCCCATGCGGTGTTTAGAGCCGCTTTTACCATACTTGCTCAGTCTATGGCTGCATAGAATAAACAACCACCAGTCATTCTGGCCAATCCAGTGGCCAATTCCAAAGAAGCTAGGGTTCGGGACTTCACCCGGATGAACCCTCCATCTTTCTATGGGTCTAAGTCTGATGAGGACCCTCAGGGGTTTATTGACCAAGTCCAGAAGGTCATTGACATCATGGGTGATACTTCTATTTAGAGTGCTAAGTTAGCCGCCTACCAGTTACAGGATGTTGCTCATCATTGGTACAAATAGTAAAAGTCTGAGAGATTAGATGATACAGGCCTTCTCAAGTGGGAGGAATTTGTCACAGCCCCTTTAAACAAATTCTTTCCCCTAGAGCTGAGGGAAGCCAAATTTGTTGAGTTCATCAACCTCAGGCAGGGGAATATGAAGGTTAGGGAGTATTCTCTTAGATTTACTCAGCTGGCCAGGTATGCTCTTTATGTGGTTGCAGAAAATAGAGCTAAGATGAGCAATTTCATGTCAGGGGTCAACGATAGCGTGGTAAATGAGTGTAGGCCTGCGATGCTGATCGGTGATATGACCTTAGCCCGACTCATGACCCATGCCCAGCAAGTAGAAGAGCAGATGTTTAAGACTAGGGAGAGGCAGAATAAGAGAGCAAGGTCAGGTAATTTAAACTTTGCTCACCCCAAGTCAAATGGAGGAAATCGTTCACAGTTTTGCTCTAAGTCAGTCGTTCTAGCTCTTTCCTCTGCCAGCGCTCCAGTGACGAATTTTAGTGATGGCAATAGAGACAAAGCACCAGGCTCTAAATCTCAGGGCAGTGTTAGCAGTGCCCGAATGAATCTACTTTGTCAGACTTGTGGTAAGAACCGCAAGGGCATTGGCAGAGCCGGTAGTGATGTCTGTTTTGGTTGTGGCAAGATAGGCCATAGGATTAGGGAGTGTCTGCAGTCAAGTCTTCAGGGTCAACAAAATCATTCTACAGCTCAGTCCAATCACCCGAACCAGCAGGGTGCAATTTCCAGTGCTACCAGTGGGCAATGCCTAAACAGACTCTATGCTCTAAAGTCCCGACAGGATTAGAAAAATTCTCTTGATGTAGTTACTGGTACGTTATAGATTTTCCATGTTCATTTTTATTTTTTGCTAGACACAGGTGCATCTTTGTCTTTTGTTACTCCATACATAGCAGGCGATTTTTGAATCAGTCCTAAAGTCCTAGCAGAGCCCTTCTCAGTCTCTACCCCAGTAGGTAAAACTATCATAGCCCGGCGAGTATACAGGAACTACCCGGTTATGATATCTCAGAATCCACGTCAGCAGATTTAGTGGAGCTAGAGATGATTGATTTTGATGTCATTCTCAGCATGGATTGGCTTTATTCCTGCTATACCATAGTCGACTGCAGAAATAGGATAGTTCAATTTTAGTTCCCGAATGAGCCCGTCCTAGAGTGGAAGGGTAGCATTTCAGCATTCAGGGGTCAACTTATTTCCTACCTTCGGGCAAGAAAAATGATTTCTAAGGGGTATGTGTATCATCTCGTGCATGTTAAAGATTCTAGTTCTGAATATCCCATCCTTGAAATAGTCCCTGTTGTTAATGAATACTCAAATGTCTTTCCCAAAGATCTTCCAGGCATTCCTCCCGAAAGGGAAATAGACTTCGGCATAGACCTTCTTCTGGATACTCAACCTATTTCTATTCTGCCATATGCAATGAAACCAGCAGAACTCAAGGAACTAAAAGATCAATTAAAGGATCTCTTAGATAAGGGATTCATCAGACCCAGCATTTCCTCATGGGGTGCGCCAGTATTATTCGTGCGCAAGAAAGACGATTCTCTCAGGATGTGTATTGATTACCATTAACTCAACAAGGTTACTATCAAGAATAGATATCTTCTTCCCAGGATTGATGATCTATTCGACCAACATCAGGGTGCCAGTTACTTCTCCAAGATAGACCTCAGATCAGGCCATCATCAACTCAAAGTTAGAGAATGTGACATTTCGAAGATAGCTTTCCGTACTCGATATGGTCACTTCAAATTTTTAGTCATGTGATTTGTTCTTACCAACACCCATGCAACTTTTATGGATTTGATGAACCATGTGTTCAAGAAGTACTTGGACATGTTTGTCATAGTCTTCATAGATGATATTCTGGTCTCTTCTCGCACAGAGCATGATCATGCAGACCATCTCAGGATTGTTCTTCAGACTCTTAGGGATTACCTATTATTCACTAGGTTCAGCAAGTGCGAATTTTGGCTAAGTTCAGTAGCATTCCTTGGCCATATTATTTTTGGTGATGGCATTAGAGTAGATCCTCAGAGAACCGAGGCAGTAAGAAACTGGCCCAGACCCGTATCTTCATCAGATATTAGTAGTTTCTTGGGTTTGGCTGGCTATTACAGCCGGTTTGTCGAGGGATTTTCTTCTATTGCATCTCCCATGTCCAGATTGATTCAGAAGAAAATTAAGTTTTAGTGGTCAGATTCCTGCGAGAAGAACTTTCAATAGTTGAAGACTCGACTCACCTCTACTCCAATTTTAGCTATTCCAGATGGTTCAGACGGTTTTATATTCTATTGTGATGCATATAGAGTGGGTTTAGGTTGTGTCCTAATGCAGCATGGTAAGGTCATAGCCTACGCCTCCAGAAAGTTAAAGACACATGAGAAGAATTATCACCAAGTCCCTCCAGATGAGAATAGAGGTTAGCATCGTGTGAACGCAAGGATGGGAACTCACCCGCCAGTTCAGGGTATGATTCTTAGTAGGCATCCTTGTATTCAAGAACTACGTAGCCAACATAGGTTGAGATGTCTTAACCCATCAGATTAGGGTTGATGAGGTGGCTTAACCCGTCAGTTTAGGGTTCCCACCATTCTCATTGAGTACCCGCTAGATAAGGGTCACTCACAGGCTACCCTTACCTGTGGCACGATATTAACACCCCTCCAGTTGGGGAAGATATTGGACCCCAGCTTAGCTATAACAGCATACATAGGGTATGTTGGTTAGACACTACTTCCCATAGTTTCAGTATCAGTCTCAGTAAAAGAACTCAGGGAGTTCTTCAAATTTTAGTATATATAGGACTGTTAGATACAGTCGTCCATGTTATTAGTTTTTGTATCAGTCACGACAATTATCAGTAAACCATGTATTAGCTTACAGGTCATGCTATCACGTATTCATGGTCTCAGTTTCTATTTATCTATTTTTGCACTCCCACGTTCATATTAGTCAGTCAGTGTTGTTCATGCATGAAACCCTTTATGTTCAGCCTACCTTCCTCGTATACTCAGTACTCCAGTTGTACTGACACATTTACGCTATGATGCTTTCTTTTTATGTTACACCATAGGTTCTGAGACACGAGCTCCAGCCCAGCAGTAGCGGCAGCATTCCAGTTGCAGAGACATACTGAGTTATCATTGATTTGAGGAAAATAGGATTTGATTTATTTATTTATTTCTTCAGTTCAGTTTTATGGAGTTAGTTGGAGACATGTTCCTTGAATTCCTTATTCAAACAGTTTAGTGGCTTTCAGATTTGCTTTCAGATTTATGTTCAGATTTATGTTTAGATTGAGTAGTTTTGGGTATTTTTACCCATATGGTTTTATTTCGTTGAACCTTATGGCCTTACAGTTCTATGTATTCCGCATTATTATATCATGATTTGCAATAAACAGGTACAAATATAAGTCATGGGTTAGCTTGTGGTTCCTCGAGGTCATAAGCATCGTGTAGCATTCTGGTTCAGCAAATCGAGGTGTTACATTTTTATAGGATGACTATTTTGAGCTTACAAAAACCCCTATGATCTCCCTATAATTGCTCTCCTAATTTTCCACACTCTCTAGGGCTTTTACCTCTTGAGACATATTAGAAAATGGGATAAAATTAGGTAAGAAAGGGATTTAATGACCTCCCAGTTTCCTCTTAAGTGTCCACTTGACCATTAAGCAGTCATTATTAAAGCAGCTAAGTACAACTAAAGTGGTACCCAACTGAGCTTGGCTTTCTATTAAAGTGAACAGGCTCCCCCTTAAGTGGCATCTACTTTAGCAGGTAGACCTCTACTTAAGCGATCCAGCTGGATAAGCTTGGTGGTTAAAATGATTGGCTAGATGATTTAGCGGCCTTTCCTAAAGAGACCAGAGGTACACTATACTGGATACATTAGCTGAGTTGCACCAGCTAAAACTTGGTAAAATTCTAGGTTTTTACCTTCCCCTCAAAATTTATTCAAAATTTATGAATGCAAATGAACTATGCTACCCTATAATATTTGATCCGAGGACATCGTAATGAAATATTACTGATGAGCTATGGTTTCATGGAACTTTTGCTGCTTAAAGAGAAAATTATACAAGAACTTAGGTCCATTTTGTTAGAATGATGTGTTTTTGTGTTTGTTTTAAAGAAAACTAGGTTTTGTAGCTGAAAAGAAAAAAAGATTTAAAGTTTAGCAGATGTAATACCCATACTTCTACCTAGCTTAAATTCATCCCAAAGATGTCAAAGACTTGTTTTGAAGATTAATACACTTTTATACATATGTAAAATTTAATAAGCTTTCCATTGATAATAAATTCGCTCAAATGCAACACCCGGGAAAAGAGTTAGAGCCTTTTTAGTGAGACAGTGTATCACCTTAACCATCAGCATATCACAGAGCCAGCTTAAATGACAATTGTCAATTTCCAGTGTTGCTCCATGATAGTGATGTGTTGTGCCAAAGACCCAGTTCACAATTGTCCTTTTTTCAGTATATCTCCGCGATGTCTCTATGTCATGCCAAACTTTTAGATCGTAAACAAAGTTGCAACGTGATAGCTCCACATCGCGCCACTATGCAGATTCCCAATTGTCTAGTTCCAGTACCTTGGTGCGATAGTGGCGCATCGCGCCAAGGATAAAAATTGGGAATTTTTTAGTTTTTGCGATATTAAATCCTAAGGGTCATTTGATGTTTTTCCATGACTTCAATTCTGCCGAATCATGGGATTTAAACCTAAGAGTGCATTATTTGCTCTCTTTTGCATTGGTCTTTTAAATTAAAACCAACTCTACTCAAGAACAAGAACCCTAGCTCTCAAATTAAAGGGTAAAATAATAAGAACTCTCCATTAATCCTTCCAAATTCATTAGCTCAAGTTTTATAGTGCTTATTCATGGGTTCCTTTCATCCATGAAGCCCCAGAATCAAGTTTTAAATCATGTAGTATGAATATTATGTTGTGGGTTGATTATGTTTATGTAATTGTTGTTGTATGGTTCCCAAGTTGGAATCTTAATATGTTCTTATGAAATTATGTTAGTATATGGGTTTAAATCCATGAATTGAGTGGTTTATAATGTGTTAGTTGATGATTATACCTATGCCCTAAGTGGTGCATGTAAGGTGTTTGATAAAATGCCCAGAAAACTAGAAATCATGTAATATAGTTCAATTGTGACTTAAGTGATGGATTCATCTTTTACCATTATGTTCAAAGAACTTCCATGCTATAAATATGCCTTGTAAAATTTTGTTGGATAGCTTATGAATCAGCCTTACAAAATTATACCATATTTATATTCAATCCTATTCATGTATAAGTTTATGATAACCTTGTACTTCATGAAATCCCCAACTTATTGTATTACGGATTATTGGTGTTGGTCATGTATTCAAGAATGACATGCCTTGTCAGTTTCCTTCTATCGAGTCTTGGAGGTACTTGTACCCAATAATTTAGCTGTGTGCCTAAAGCTAGTGTCATGTTTTCACAATATCCTTAGTCAAGACATGTTCAGTAGAATTCAGCTAGTCATGTGACTCAAGAAAGTTCAGTAAACTCAGTAATCCCAGTAAATCTCAAAAAGCTCAGTAATTCAGAAATCTTAATAGTATTTTGTCAGTTAATGAAACTACATGAACTCTATCCATTTTAATTCAGTTAATCATGTTCAGTGTCTATTCAGATGGGAGTAGGAGTTAGCACTGAGTAAGCCCAAGGATGGGAACTCACCTGTTATTAGAGGGTGTGATTCTTACAATCAATCTTTGTGCTCCAAAACTACGTAGCTAGTATAGGTTGAGATATCAAACCTTCTAGATAAGGGTAGATGAGCTAGATTAACCTATTAGATGAGGGTCGTACCATTCTTTTTTGAGCACCTATTAGATAATGATCACTTGTAGTTTATGCTTACAAGTGGCGCGGTATTGACATCCTTCCAATTTGTGTTACAGATTTGACCCCAACTCAGCTATAATAACTTATTAGGGGTATATCGGTTAAAAGACTACTTCCCACGGTCTCAATCTCAGTCTCAGTAAAGGAACTCAGATTGTACTTCAGATTTAGGACTGTCAAATATAATCACTCAGCTCAGTATAAAACTCAGCTAAGTCCATCAGAACCAAGACTGTCAGTAACAGTTACCTAGTATCAGTTATATCAGTTATCAGTAATCCATGTTATCAGTATGTTCAATATTAAGAATCCCCACGTTTCAGTTGCAGTTATGTTTTCATGAATGTATCATCATGCAGTCATGTTCATGTTCATGTTATCAGTCAGTTATAGTTAATGCATATGAATCCCATGTATTCAACCTACCTCACTTGCGTACCAGTACATTCTCACGTACTGACGCATACTTTTCTTTTGCACTATGGTGTTTTATACCATACGTTCAAATGCTTAGGTTCCCGATCGCACTTAGAAGCTCAGGTTTCAGTCAGTAGAAGTAAATTAGCAGTGAATCCTCATCATTCGAGGATGCTTTATTATTTTAGTATTTCAGTACTTATTTTACTTCAGTAGTTGGAGTTAGTTGGGGATATGTCCCATCAACGTCTTACTCAGACTGTTTAGAGGCTTTCAGACTAGATATTTAGACTTTAGTATTTTTAGTTATTCCAGTTGTTTTGGTATTATTATACCACATTATTCAGATATTTTTTCCTTAATTATGTTACAGTTTTGAACCTTATGGCCTTATAGTTTATATTTCACATATTTTAATATTATATTATGCAGTGCTCAGGTACAGATATTAGTCATGGGTTAGCTTGCGGTTCTTTGGGGGCATGGGCACCGTGTAGCATTCCGGGTACCATATTTTGGGCATTACAGTAGAGGATCCCACTTATAGACACACTTACCATCTTTAAGTTGGACTTACGTCCTCCTTATGTGCCATTATATTTGTCAGAAGGAAAAGTCCTTAAGGTTTTGAGTGCCAAGTTTTGAATTATACTTATGGAGCTACATATGGGGCGTAATGTATACTTATTCCCCTCATAAGTACCATCATAGGTAAGTGTTTTTAATCATGTAGATTTGGTGTGAGACTCATGACCCACCTAGGGGGCCGGAAGTCGTACTTACGGCCAATAAGTGAGTCTGTGAGTAGTTATCAACCCAGTATTTCTTTTACATTTTGGTTAGGATTTTTAGCATTTTTATGTTTTCAATAAATACCCCTTTATGTTTTTTATTAGTTTACACTCTTTAACTTCACAACACTATATTGATTCTAAGATTTGATTTTTGATCTTGGAACTCTTTGTTCTTGATTTTTTTGGTTAAATATTAATTTGAGATTCTGGTTTTATTCTTCAATTATTGTAATTATTCATATACTTCTTTTTATGAATTCAATGAAATTTCTTGCAAACATGAGCGCCAAACAACCTAGCAAGGGTTGTGCAAACCCTGATGGAGTAACAAAGTAGAGGAAGTATAAAGTCATTCTTGATTAATATTAATGCATGTATTGTAATATTCTTTGGTGTGATTACTTTCTTAATGACTACAGAAGTTGACAACCTACTTGGATTCAATACATACTCCAATATAGAGGTAGAGATTAGGAAAAGAAGATCACAAAAGAAATTTGAAGCTATAAACCTTTATCTAATTAACTTGATTCTCAAAAGGTAATAGTTACTCTGGGATCTAGGAAAAGGGTTAGTAAGGTGACACTCCGAGAATTAAAAGATGAGTGAAAATCACCAAAGACGTTCATAAGAAGGTTGGTGATACATATCTTTTTAGATTCTACATGCAAAGGGTTGAGCTAGTTTGACGGAGCATGATAAGTCTATGGAGTTAGGAAGTTCGGAGAACACAATCCTAGTATTTATCTCATATAAATTGAACCCAAGGGATCAAGATTTGTTACTACTGATACAATTCTTACAAATCGCCTCCATTTACTTTTCAATATTTTTTGGCTAATTCTGCAAGTTTGTGATAGATATTTGGACTATTCCCTTTAGGTTTGACCCCAACATTTGTTGGATTATATATTTTACAGCAACCGCATTATACTTTCTTGGAAATATAATTTTGGGAGAGATAGAATATTAACGTTGTTGACAAGGATTACAATTATGGATCTATTAATTAAAGTTGTTAAGGTTGTTGGTTTTTGTTGTAATGTTATTGGGGCATGCGTCGGTGTATGACTAGTACTTGAATTTGCTCATCTTTCAGATTATGCCTCCAAAAAGATCTGGTGTTTATGTAAACTCTTGTATCCCATCTAAGGATAATTTGGATGGATCTCGTCTAACTTCTAAGGTCTAGACCCAATCAAAGTTTGTTGCATCTGACTATTCTTGTAGGGTCTCACCTATCCCCATTAATCCTATCTTAAGAGAAACACTCATAATCAGTCGCCTCTCGAGGAGATTACCAATATTGAGTTCCATTACTCCATTACCCTATTAACTCAGTTTTTTACATATTACTCCCAACAATCGTGTTCTATTGTTATTGCGATGGGTTTGTCTAAGGCTGCTAGAGTTGGCCAATTTGTAAGGTTGCATCCTCTAATGTTTACTGGTCTAAGGTTGAGGAAGATTCTCAAAGCTTCATTGATTAGATGGGGAAGATATTTTGTGTTATGCATACTTCAGAGGTTAAAAGTATGGTGATTGATACCTACTAATTGAAAGATCTGGCGTACCAGTGGTACGAAGAGTATGAATAGTTAACAGGTGAGAATGCTGGTTCTACCTTGTAGGATAATTTCTCTAGAGCATTTATAAATTGCTTTTTTCCTCAAGAGTTAAGGGAGGAAAAAGAGGAGGAATTTTTTAATTTAAAGCAAGAAAGAATAATAGTCAAGGAGTGTGCTTTGAACTTTCATCAGTGGTCCCAGTATGCTCCAGGATTGGTATTTAATATAAGGGATTGAATAAGAATGTTTGCATTGGGATTATCTCATGAGTTAATTCTTGAGAGTAAGGTTGTCCTATTGATTAAGGACATAGACATCTCTAGATTGGTTGTACATATACAGCAGGCCAAAGAGGAGAAAAAGAAATAGTCTAAGATTGGTTAGAGGTAGAGTAAGAAATTACAGTATTCAAAGCAGAGTAGGAGCCAATATCAAAGTGGTATGTGGTCTAAGAAGAAGACTTGGGAAAGTCCTAACTCCTATTTGATGGCTAGTGCTCACTACCCAAAGATTTCTTATAATCAACGCTTTTAGGGTGGTGATGCTTCTAGGGCACAGGGTGTCTAATCTCAGGCGAGGGGGCCTAGTCAACACCATCCTACCCTCTCTACAAATTTTATGGTGAGTATCATCATAGTCAGTGTGAAAAAAAAAAGAGTCGATGCTTCATGTGTGGTCAGATTAGGCATATGCATCGATATTGTCTCTCTAGAGTTTCTTCTGGGAAAATAAGGTTTTTGTTGCTTCTTTACCAGCTCTTACACCAAAGGGTTCCACTTCTGGCTCTATCATAGGTTGGAACCGTCTTTACGTTCTCACTACTTTTCAGTCCAGGGCATCTCTAGATGTTTTCATTGGTATGTTGAAACTTTTTTCTCTTGATATGTACTGTTTACTTAATTTGGGGTCCTCTCTCTCTTATGTGACCCCATTTATTGTTGTGCATTTTTGTTTTGGTCCTGATCATTTATCATATCTTTTTTTATTTCTACCTTGGTAGGAGACTTTGTGGTTTTCAAAAAAACTCTATAGGGGATTTATGGTATCTATTGGTAGTAGGAAAACTCTAGTAGACTTAATAGAGTTTGACATGGTTAACTTTGATTTTATCTTATGAAAGGGATTATTGCAATCGTACTATGCTTACATAGATTGTCGAACCTATAAGCTTGTGTTAAAATTCCCTAATAAGCCAATTGTTGAGTGGTAGGGTGGTTCCCTAAATCTTTAAGGTAAGTTCATATCATATCTAAGGGATTAGAGATTAATTTTCAAAGGTTGTCTCTATCATTTGGTACAGTTTAAAGATTCTAACTTCGAGGGTCCTTCTTGCATTCTGTGCCTATGGTAAATGAGTTCCATTAGGTCTTCCCTAATGACCTTCCTGGTATCTCTCCCAATAGGGAGATTGATTTTTGTATTGAACCTCTTCTAGACACTCATCCTATTTCTATTTGCCCGAATAGAATGGCTCCAGCCAAGTTGAAGGAGCTTAAGGGGCAACTAAAGAACCACTTCGATAAAAGTTTCATCCATCTTAGTGTGTCCCCATGGGGTGCACCGGTGTTCTTTGTATGAAATAATGATGGGTACCTTCGGATGTGTATTGATTATTGTCAGTTGAACAAGGTCATTGTACACAATAAGTGCCCTCTTTCAAGAATTGATGATCTCTTTGATCAGCTTGAGGGTGCTAAATTCTTTTTTATGATTGATCTTTAATTTGAGTATCATCTGTTAAATATTAGTGAGGTGGATATCCCTAAGACAACTTTTTGTACCTAATATGGGCATTTTGAGTTCTTTATGATGTCATTTGGCTTGAGCAATGCCCCTGCGACATTCATGGATTTGATAAATAAGGTTTTCCATTAGTTTTTAGATTAGTTCATGATTGCTTTTATTGATGAAATCATAGTGTACTCTAAAAGTAAGGAGGATCACATCAATCACCTCTATCTTGTGTTGCAGACTTTTAAATATAACTAGTTGTATGCTAAATTCTCTAAATATGAATTCTGGTCGAATATCATAACTTTTATAGGTCACGTCATGTCTAGTGAAGGGATTATGGTAGATTATCAGAATGTTTTTATGTTTAAGAAGTGGACTAGACTCGCTACTCTAACAGATATTCAGAGCTTCTTGGGTTTAGCTGAGTATTATAGGAGGTTTATGGAGAGCTTTTCTTCTATTGCTACTCCATTGAACAAATTAACTTTGTAGAATGTGAAGTTCTTGTGGTCTGGTGCTTGCTAGGGTAGCTTTGAGAAGTGAAAAGATAAGTTGACTTCAACTCTATTCTTGACTCTACCTGAGGGTACAGAGGGATTTATGGTGTATTGTGATGTGTCCCGGGTTGGTTTAGGCTTTGTGTTGATTCAACATAGTAAGGTGGTTTCTTATGCTTCTTGACAGTTGAAGTTTTATGAGAGAAACTATCTGACTTATGACTTGGAGTTATTAGCTTTGGTATTCGCATTGAAAATCAAGCTTCACTATTTGTATGGTGTCCATGTTGATATTTTTCTAATCATAAGAGCCTACTGTATGTGTTCACTCAGAAAGATCTTAACCTCAAGGAAAGGAGATATCTTTAGTTACTGAAGGATTATGATATGGGTCTTCACTACCATCTAGGTAAGGCTAATGTGGTTACCGATTCTATTAGCAGGTGTTCCATGGGTAGCTCATCGCATGTGGATAAAGAGAAGAGAGAATTGGTGAAGTACATTCACCATTTATTTAACCTTGCAGTTTATCTATTAGACTTGGAGGATGATGGTATATCGGTACAATAGGTGGTGAAATCATCTCTTGGTTCAGAAATAAAGAATAAACGGGTGTTAAATCCTCTCTTGATGAAGATCAAGGATGATGTGGACAGGTAGAAGGTGGTGGCCTTTAAAATCGGCGGAGATGGTATCTTAAGGTACCAAGAGAGATTGTGTGTCCCTGACGTCAATGGATTACGAGGCAAGATTTTGGCTGAGGCTCATAAATAGTTGTATATGATTCATCCCAGTTTAACAAAGATGTATCATGATCTTAAGGAAATGTATTGGTGGAATAATATGAAATGAAATATAGCCAACTTTGTGGCTAAGTGTATAATGGGTCAGCAACTGAAGCTGGTGCACATGAGTCCCATTGGGATACTTTAAGAGATTGAAATAACGGTGTAGAAATGGGAGATAATTAACATGGATTTCATTACCAGCCTTCCATGATCGTGGAATTAATGTGACCCTATTTGGGTCATCGTGGATAGGATAACTAAGTGTAACACCCCAACGTCTTCTTAGCTAAGTTTTGTCCATGGAAAGTCTAAGAATTAGCTTCTAGAATGATCTAAATTATTTTTTATGTGGAATTTCCTAGATTTCAACCTTTCATTACGTAGATGACTGAATTAGCTTTTCAATGATCTAAGATTCGTCCAAAATGGACCCTCGGTGAAGAAGTTATGAATAATTGAAAGTTCCAATCGTAAATATCATCATTTTGGGGTCTAGCGCATCGTGGAGAGGGTCAATTGTCAATCATCAAATTCCAGTGAGGCTCTGCGATTGTGGTACATCGCGGAGGCATCCAATTTCCCACTCGTCGAATTCTAGTGGACCACCGCGATTGTGGCGTGTTATAGTGGTACCCGAAATTGGGTTTTTAAGTTCAAATTTCTAGTTCCGTTCATGATCATTAAGGGTAAATTTGACTTTTCCCCAGCTTTTAAAAGCATCCTAACAAAGGATTTAGGGTATGTATGAGCAACTTAACCGTATTTTCATTAAAATCATCAAGAATCCTCTCTAGGGTTTCAAACAAGAACTTCAAGAAACCTAAGATTCGACCGTGGGTTTTCAAAATCGATTGACGATTCGAAATTCCCTGATCATAGGCTTTAAGAAGCACCCACTAATTTCGTAAATAGAGGTACGTGGGGTTATCCTAAAGTTCATGGGCATGTTTTCAAAAAGGAACTTACTCAAGACTTTAAATTTATACAAGTACATATATGTTTTTAGAAATGAGGGTTTTCAATTGATATAAATAACATGTTTTGATAAATAATTTTGAAAGAAATATTGAGATATCATGGGGTTGTTTTTTTGAATGTATTTAAGTAGTTGAATTGTGAACCCGTGACCTGAAATTTTGAAAGGGCACGATTTACATGAGTTATGGATTTTCTAAATTCCCCATGATAATGTTTATACCCCATATTACACTTGTATTGAACCATTTAGAGCATGAGTTTTGCAATTGATATGACATTACTCATAAATGATTTAACTTCTTGAATGATTGCATGTTGAGAACCATTGTGTATGTGTTTAATGGAGTGAAATTCATACATATGTGCATGTTGTAAATGGTATGAAAAGCTGGAAAGTTGATGTGATATTGATGACTTAAAAGTTGGGTATGACGATACCCTGTAGAGTATGACATGTGATTGATTAAAATGAGTTTAATGCATTGATTTTGTGAGATAGGTGGTTACCCAAAGAAAGCACGAGTCAAATGACTCTACACTGGAAACCGTGTTTTCTGACTCGGGAACTTGGTACCCTATTGTGTGATCTTGTGTACTTGATGTTATGTTATCCCAAATTGGGACTATGGTTAGGAGACCTGCTTTGTGATCTTGTGCACTACCATAATCGATTGGGTTGAGACACCCTACTGTGTGATCTTGTGTGTCTTTCCCTTACTTATACTCTAATCTCGGGGGCAACCGAGATTTGACAGTTGGTGTAAATGTGAAATTGTAGGGTGTACCACCTAGCTCAAATATGTTGCATTTTTGTTGAAAAATCATTACACTATGCCCATGTATTTTTTGAAATCATTTTTGCAATAATGTGCTTGATATCATCTCTCATTTATTTTATATAAAAATCTCTACTTTGTTTTGGATTACTCTGTGTACCAGTAATTTGTATTGACCTCCTTCCCTCCTAGGTTCAGAGGCACAGTCTAGGGGTCCAGATAATCAGTAGATTCTCAGATTGTTTTGCAGAGACAAGTGGTGAGCCTTCTATATTTTGGAAGGCCGGATGTCTGGCAGTTTATTTATCATTTAATAGTTTTGGGTCTAATGGGGGCCTTGTCATATTTTCAGACAATTGTTTATTTTAGTCATGTTGTAAAGATTTCGCAGACACTTTTCAAATGCCGATAGATGTTGTGGGACATTATTTTCCCTTTATTGATTTCATTGGACTCATGACCATGTTTTCATAGTATTGTGAATCTTTTGCATTTCTTTTATCATATGAATTATGTGCATGATTACAAGATAGATAGGGGCGTTTCGAGCCTTCATGGTTCAGAATGCTCGTGACGGCCAGGGCCCTGGTTCGGGTTTTGACACTAAGTCCGCTCACTTCTTGCCAGTGAGGACAACTTATTTTGTCAACAATTACGTGAAGTTTCCTTCTGGAAGTGGTAAAGTTGCATTGTTCGCCTATAATGATTATTTTGGATCGGGGTACTTAGTTCTTGTTGCATTTTTGGCACTCTTTTCAATGTGGTATGGGTACTAAAGTGAGTCTTAGTACGACTTTTATACCAAAGATGGATGGGCCAGTTGAAAGGACTATTAAGTCTTTAAAGGATATGCTGTGAGTCTGTGCAGTTGACTATAGTGGTAGTTGGTTTGACCATTTACCTTTGATTGAATTTTCTTATAACAATAGCTACCATTTTAGCATTTGTATAGCCTCGTTTGAGGCATTGTATGGTCGGAAGTATAAATCTCCTATTGGGTAGTTCGAGCTTAGTGAAGTAAAAATATTTTTAGATTTGGTTCACCAAGATATGGAAAAGGTAAAGGTAATTTAGGATAGGCTTAAGACCTCCCAAAGTCGCCAAAAGTCCTATACAGACATGAGGCAAAGGGACTTGGATTTTGACGTTAGTGTTTGGGTGTTCTTGTAGGTGTCTCCCATGAAGGGAATAATGCAATTTGGGAAGAAGGAAAATCCTAGGTCCATGTATGTTTACTTGTATATGGTGTTGAGAAGGGTTAAAAATGTTGCATACGAATTGTATTTGGCCTCTAGCATGAGTTCCATTAATCCAGTATTTCATGTGTCTATATTGTGGAATGCGTGGGTAATCCTTCGTTGGTTGTTCCCTTAGAAAACATTGGTATTTTGGGTTCTTTTTCCTACAAAGAGATCCTGGTGAGGATCTTGGATTAGTAATCTCGTTGATCGCTAATGAAAGATATGGCTTCGGTAAAAGATCAGTGGAGGAACCAAAAGATCGAGGAAGCTACTTGGGAAGCCGAAGAAGACATTAAGTCCTACTATCCATTCCTCTTCCTAATTTAAGAAAATCGTGCTTGAGGCATGTGTTGTTCTTAATATCTTTGTTTTCTATCTTTGTTGGTGATAGATTGTAAATTCCTTGGTATCTTGTTTTCTATCTTAAAGGTAAGAGTAGAGACATTTGGGTTTTAATCGTGCTTATATTGCCTTGTTCCATTATTCTAGGACGAATGATCCTAATAGAGGGAGACTGAAATACCCCAAACTTTGGCCCTTGCAAAATTTCTTGAGTCTTGAACCTTTTGATCACTATACGACTCTCATCATGACTCATATGGTATGGTGAAGAGTATAGGGACCCTAGTCATATGTTGTTCATTGTGTTATTGGCCATGTTATGCTCAATCGCATGTTGTCTAGTGTCTAGCCTTTGATGTTCTGCCTAGGGTATGACTTAATGGTTCTAGTCATATGATGATGATATGATTTAGGTAAGGGAGTTGTATATTAGAATAAAAATAAGGTGTCCAACTTTCTAAAGAAATGACAATTTGAGGGTACCGCTAGTATGATAAGGTTATAAGTTGAAGGGTCCAATCGTACCCACTTGCATTGTTTTAATAGTTTTTAACCTGAGGGTAATTTGGAAAATTATAACCCCAATCCCTTAAGACCACACATCTTATAACACTTATTTGGTTTTTCATTCTAGACTTAGAATATTAAAAATACTCTCTAGACACTCTCTAAAAACCATTCAAAAATATTAGGCTAGGGTTTCTCCAAGGTGATCATCTAGAGACTTAAGGATCAAAATATCTCTGTGAATCTTTGTAACTCAGGAATATGAATCTACCTTCATTGTTATTTCACAAAAATCATATGTTTTAAGCATTGTTCATGATCCATTAATGATGGTTTTGAAAGCCATATTGAGGGTTTGAATGTATAATGTTGAGTATTGTTTTCTCATGTTTCAATTATGATAATACATGTCTTCATAATTATTTTGCACATGTGGGCGCATGGGAATTATGGTTTAATGAATGGGTCATATTTAACCTTATATTTTATTATTTTTGACTTCAATAGTAGTTTGAATAGTATGCCCTCAACCTGTTTGTGAAAATCTCAATGAGAAGGATCTTGTCACATATGAATTGTTTTTAAACTAAGGCATTGGCCTATGAATGTTGATAATTGGTAAATGTTTTTATGAAAGCCTTGTTAACCATAAATTGATTTGAGTTGTAACCTTGATGGTTTGGTTGGCTGATTGGGTTCGAGTTCCTAAATGTTGATTTGAATTAAAGTCTTTATTTAGACAATGGGTTCGAGTCCCAAGATTGATTGATAATAGTTGTGGCATGTTGTATGCTTACAAGTAGAGTTGGTATGATGATACGAATGGAATGCCTTTGTTAAATAATTTGATTAATGGTTATGTATATGTGTAATGAATGTTATAATTGTGCCTTAAATCAGGATGTGTAGTTGAGCCATGAAAGTTGAGTCTGAAGGACTAACACTAGAAATTACGCTAGCTGGTGTGGGTGTCTATATGATCCAGAGGTCCGAGTCCCCCAAATGAATATATGAATGGGTGTTTTGTGCCCCCTAGATTGTATACATTGTTTCCTAAGTCACCTTTAGTTTGTCGTGAAGTTTGAGTCCCCTATAATTGCATATACTGTTATAGATATTCTCTGGTTCATGCAGCTACATGCATTAGGGCCCATCCATCTAGCGGAGAGATAAGATCATATAGCCTGTGCATTTTTTTTAATATGATGGTTATGCTACACAGTCCAAGTTTAGTGATTTTCAAAGTTCATTGTAAGCCTTGTCCCCTATCCTGGCACTCTCTCTCTCTCTTTCTCTATCTATCTATCTATATATGTGTGTGTGTGTATGTTTGTGATTGCATATGGTATTTTGAATTGGTTTTTAATTATGGCATTATTTTATTCCTCTATCCCTGAGTTACATGCCAGTGATCAAACCGCTAACTATCTCTAGGTGTTATATCCCCATGCGATACAGGGACTAAAACTTCTTCTTCTTTTCTTGTGCGGTGATCAGGTGTTTGAGCTGGTTTGTGAGATGACATTGAAGTGGTGAGCTTCTAGTTTTTTGAAGGCTTCTTTTCATGGTTTTTTATTCTATGTCTTAGAATTTGTGTAGAATTTGATTTTGGCTATTGTCGGAGGCATGTCCTGGCATCTTATTGACTTCAGATTTGTAGAGGATTTGTTAGATTAATGTGCACTTGGGTATGTCATTTTGAGGATTGACTTAGATATTCCTTGAGTTATCATTTGTCTTATATTGCACTATCTTGTTATATGTTCGGAAATCATCCAGCACTTGAGGTTGTTGTATTTACTAGGTTAGCTGATGGTGTGATCTATGGTCCACATGGGACTTAAGATACCCGTCACTGATAGGCCGTGGTTTAGGTCATGACAACCCAGTGCAACTGTTATTTTGGCCCATTTTGAGGGGCCTTCTATAGTAGTCAACTGGTGGATAGAGAGTATATTAGTATGGATGTTGAGATGGATTAGCAGAGAGCTATGCACATGATTTATACAAATGCAGAGGGTGCTATGAAAACATCCGCATTAGCCCCAGCTTCCACTTCTAAGATAGCTAGGGCATCGACTTTGTCCTCTTACCCCATAATTACTATTTTGATAGGTTTGTCGCATGAGTTTCTACAATCCATGGTTGAGCGGGTATGAGGTGAATACTCGCCGCCCTCACATTAGGACTCAATTAGCTACATTATTTTCATGAATATGGCCTTGGGTCCAGACTATACTAGAGACTACTGAATCCCATTTTGAGGTGGGGCTGAGGACAAATATGGTAGAGTATACTAGGGAGCTTTATGCTCAGATTTATAGCTTTGATGCGCAAATAACTGCATAGTTGTGTGAGGTCTAGACTCTCTATTTATCTAACTTCTGCGAGGATATGGATACATCATGCATTGAGGTATGATCAGTGATGTTCCATGAAAATATTGCACATTTGATGCTTAAAATGGTGAAATTATGCATTGACTTATGTCATTACATTGAATATGATTTGTGTTTTATATGTTTTGCAGAGAAACCAGGTCGGAAGGGTGTTGGACTAAAAAGGAGAAAATAAAATACATAAAAGTTGATGTACTAGTCAAGCTATGAATCATTAAGTCACCTTACGACTCGTAGGTAGACCCATAAGGTTAAAAGTGGGCAAAACAAATTTCCAGAAATAAAGGCATAGAAGACTACAAGTCATAAGGCCAGAGTAAGACTCGTAGTGTAAAGTTATACTGAAAACAGTTTTCCAAGCCCTAAAGGTTGATACTCTGATGGTAATGATTAAAGGCCACGAGTCATAAGGACAAACTACAACTCGTGGTAAGAAGTTGTAAAGATAACAGACTTAAGAGCCCTAAAGATGAAAAGCTACTGGAGTGACTATGATTAGCATCTTACGACTCATATGGTGGCATTACAAGAAGTACCCACTGAGACTAGTACAGAGCTACAATAGCAAGCAACGAGTCATAACCAGAAAAATTACTCGTTGTCAGAGGCGTAACCACTGTCAACATATTTTTCCTATTTTTCTTTGATTAGATTTCATTTTTTATTTTTAGATAGTATAAATACACTAGGGTTATTCCATTATTATTTTATGAACTTTTGATACTTTTTCACATACTTTGACTTATTGATACACTTGATATTTTTGTTCTTGGGCTTTTGGTTTCGTATACAATTGGAGACTTTGGATTTCATTCTTTTATCTTTGTGCAATTAATTACATCTTTTATTTATTTATTTCAATGGGTTTTTGCATAAGAATGAGTCGTTAATTTCCTCAGCTAGGGTTTTGGGAACCCTGGTGGATTAACGTTGTTGGGGAAGTGGGAGATTCATCTATTTTGCTATGACTGCATGTATTGTAATCTTCTTCATATTAATTGTACCCTAAGCTACTGCATAAGCTTGGAAGTTAAGTGTATCTAAGATCATCCTCAAAAGGGTGTTTGAGATTGCGAATAAGTAGTTACGACTATAATTCGAGGCTATCAATCCTCGTCTAAGAACCTTGATAATCATAAGGTGATAGTTGTACTAGGGTCAAAGACAAGGGATAGTAAGGCGATGCCTTGAGAATCAAAAAGTGGAGGGTGAAATTTATCTACGCATTCATAAGACTATTGATATTACATAGCTTTTCGGACTTTACATGCAGATCAATAGAATAGTTGAGTTGAACATGAGAATCTTATGAAGTTAGAAGCCAGGGGGAGCACAGTCCTAGTGTTTTTCTCTTATTATTTTCAATCTTAAGAACTCAAGCTTGGTTACTTTTTACTATTGACTACAAACCCACCATTTACTTTTTTGTACTACTCCTGATTTTATCATGTTTGATACATAATTTCACGCATTCCCTGTGGGTTTCACCCTAACCTAGTTTGGGTTACTATCTTTGACATCGATTGTAGCATACCTCTTTGGAGGTTATTTTGGGCAATATCATATTTTAGCACTGTTGATAGGGAGTACGGTGCTAAATTTGATTGGATTTATTACAATTTTATGTGTTTATTTCCTGTTTTTAGTTAGGTATACACCATTGTATGCTTAACACTAATGCCTTGCTCCCATTAAATCCTGAACCAGAAAAACTACTATAGCCTAATCATACAATGACCGAACATGTACGGGCGGATAATTTAGAAGGGGTTCAGGATGACCCTCATGCTATACCTCCCCTTGCTCCAAGATATCCATAGAATATTACGAATAGGAAGACAAAATTAATGTTAGAAGTGGTAGCTGAAGAGTAGGGAAGAGTAACTGAGGTAGCCTGATTGCCTCAGCAAGTAGAGCTAGCCAGGCAAAGACTAGTAGTTGATCGTCAAGCAACACTTGATGCTGAATGTGATAGAGTGCAAGGTGGAAGAGCTGAAGTGATTGAAGCTTATTAGTATCTACTGCCATATGATAAAGATAAAGATATAAGCTATGTTGAGCCTTGTAAGACAAAAGGCATTATTCCTCCTGTGTTACCCCCAAATGTTAAGTTTGATATTACTAGTACAATGATCCACTTTTTGAATTTAAAGGATATATTTTTGGGATTGTCAATAGATGATGTAAACATGCATCTTGCCAATTTTACTAGGATCTGCACTTTGTATACCATTAGTGGGTAAATTAGGAAGTACTGATGTTGTAGTTTTTCAATTTCTCACAAGCCTCATTATTGTTGGAGGAACTTTCTAAAGGATCAATAACAAATTGGAATGATCTACGCAGGCAATTTTTGAATCGATTATTTCCTTCTGCTAGGGTGTTGCAGTTAAAACATGGGACAGTTCAAAAAGAAGGTAAGCATGGTACCCTATCACCATATTCTAGGGTCTAATTTGATAGAGATAATTTACTGATCTCTAAATATAAGTTCTAAGGCTATGGCTAACATAATCTATGGAGGGGCACTTATGCTTCATCATCGGAATATGGACCAGGAAATACTAGACGTGATCTCTGTCACTAACCAAAGATGGCACACTCGGGAAACTGATAGAGGTGTTGGTACATATTATACTGGGTTGCTAGTGACTAGAGATTTTGTGATGATTCGGCATCATAATAAGTTCCACATCTTAAAATAAATATTGGGTTGCTTACAAAATAATTTATAGCAATGACTTCTAAAAAGATAAATGCAGTAGGGGCACAGGGATCAACTCCAAGACTTATGAGTGTAATGCAGATGAGGAAGAAAATTACTTGGATCAAGAATTGGCATGTTTTTTAGTCAAAGAGCAAGGATACCATAGTAGAAACTATTATGGCGACAAGTACTGAGATAAAAGTAGAGAGTGTGATGGTGATTGTAGATGCAAAGAAGAATATATGGAGTAGAGTAACATATATGTTCCACTAAGCAGCTAAGATACTGAGTCAAGAATAGAAGCTATATTTTCAAAACTACTGTAAGGCCAAGAGAATCAAGAGAGGTGCCTTAAATAAATTAAGGCTGACATATCGGGGTTAAATAAAAAATTTGAGTAGCATGCTACTGTGATAAAACTACTGGATCAACAGTTTGGCCAAATCTCAACCATATTAAACTAGAGGCAGACTAGTACGTTTCCTAGAAATATAGTGTAAAATCCAAAAAATGATAGCCATTATCATTCCATTACCACTCGGAGTGGTAAGAACACCATGGATCTCCCCCTACCACCACCATTATGGTTGAGTAAAAGAATAGTGGTGATAGTGCTGATAGTGAGGATGCACCTGTCGTTGAAGCTGGAAAATCATAGGGTATTGAGTACATGCCTACAAAGGATAAAGGTAAGGGTAAGTTTGATAAACCTATTTTGAATACTATTTCAAGACCTCTCCCCCTTTTCTTCATAGACTGAAAAACAAGTGGGAAGAAGGTAAATATAAGAATTTGTTATCAATAAAGAAGAAGCAGTCTGTCAACATTCTACTTGTAGAGGAATTGGAGAATATGACTGGTTATGCAAAATTCATGAAAGATATAGTAACTAGGAAGTCGACAGTGAGCTATGAGCCCGCTGGCAATGTGAATTTTCATAGTGTTATTGCTTTTATATTATTGGTAGAGAAAAAGGAGGACCCAGATCCTTCATCATTCCATGTACCATCTGGTCCTTCAAATTTTCTCATTATTTATGTGATCTAGGATCCAGCATTAATCTTATGTCGATGGGTGTATTTAAGCAGTTGGGGTTGGGACACCCTAACCAACATTGATGAGATTGTTGATGGCTAACAACACGATGAAGTAGCCAATTAGTATTTCTTGTGATTTATTGGTAAAAGTGGCATCGTTTATCTTTCCAACTTATTTCATGATACTTAATTATGAGGTGAACTTCCAAGTACATATCATCTTGGGCAGACCCTTCTTAGCTGTAGGTAGGGAATTGGTTGATATGGAGTGGGATAAATAAGGTTCAAACTCAATTATGAATAGGTATTCTTCAATGTATGTCAGTCGATGTATCCTATAGATGATATGAGAGTTGTGTCAGTGATAGACACTATTGAAGACACGATTGATGTAATGACTGTTCCAATTGAGAAGAGGCTGGGTGTTGAAGCAATAGCAATGGTCATTATGAATTTTGATAGTGATGGAATAGAGTAATATGATGAGATGGTGGTGCTCTATATGGGAGAGAATCCTACACTTATGCTCCAAAGATGCTTGATCTAGATCAAAAAAATAGAACCACTCCTCCTGTTCGTCCGTCTATCAGGGATCCGCTAGTTTTGGAGTTAGAGGCCCTAATATCTAACTTGCACTATGCATTCTTGAGGGCCAAAAACACCTTTCCAGTGATTATTGTAGCTAACTTAGTTGAGACCGAGGTAGAGGCATTATTATCAGTGTTGCAAAGGTTCAAAAGAGTTATAGGTTGGACCATTGCAGATATTGTAGGTATTTCTCCATGCATTTGTACTTGAAAGATTCAGCTTGAACAAGATTTTGTGCCTAGTTTTAAGAATCAATGCCGGCTAAACCCTCATATGCACGAGGCAGTAAAGAAATAAATCATCAAGTGGTTGGATGCTGGTATAGTCTACCCTATTATAGGTAGAAAGTGGGTCAGCATTGTTCAATGCATCCCAAAGAAAGGTATAATTATTGTAGTGCCAAATGAGAAGAATAATCACGTGCCAATAAGTCTAGTCACTGTGTGGAGAGTGTGCATGGACTACAAAAAGCTAAACATGACTCAAAAGGACCACTTCCCAATGCCCTTCCTAGACTTGATATTGGATAGACTTGCAGAAAGGGGCTGGTATTTTTTATTAATAGTTATTTGGGTTAAAAAATATCACTATTGCTCTCAAAGATCAAGAGAATATGACTTTTACCTGCCCTTACGGGACTTTTGTATTCAAGAGAATTCTATTTGGGTTATGCAACGCTCCTGCCACCTTCAAGACATACATAATATTGACATTCTCTAATATGGAGGAAGACACTATCGAGGTATTTATGTACAACTTTACTTTGGTTTGGGATACTTCAGTTGAATACATGGTCCATTTGTCCAATTCCCTTCATAGATGTGAGAAATCTAATTTGGTGCTAAATTGGGAAAAGTAGCATCTAGGAATTGTGCATGGGCACAAGATCTCAAAAAGGACAATAGAGGTGGATAAGGATAAAATTGAAGTAATTGAGAAGCTGCCGCTTCCAGTCTCTGTAAAGGGTATTCCAAGTTTTTTTGTCCATACTGGCTTTTACAGGCATTTCATTAAGGACTTATCCGAGATTTCAAACCCTCTATGCAACCTTTGTGATAAAAAGTTGAAGTTTGATTTTCATGAGGTTTATATGAAGGATTTTGAGGGCTTGATAGATCGGTTGGTGTCAGCCCCTATTACAATGTCCCTCGATTAGTCCCTGCCATTTGAGATCAAGTGTGATCTAAGTGGTATGGCTGTATGTGTGGTCCTAGGCCAAAGGTTAGAAAAGATACTTACCTCTGTGCACTATTTTAGTGAGGCATTAAACCCAGCTCAAAAGAACTATACTTTCAGCGAGCAAGAGTTACTTGTAATGGTTTTTGCCTTTGAAAAGTTTTGGTCCTATCTTATTGGGATGAAAGTTATTGTTCATATAGACCATGCAACATTCAGATACCTAATAGCTAAGAAAGATGCAAGGATAAGATTGATTTGTTAAGTTCTATTGCTACAAGAGATTTGCTAGATGTAGTTTTGATGATGAGCAACTAAACTACAAGGGACCAGGTCCCTCGATCTGCAAGATATAGTACAGCTGACATGCATGGTCTGAACAGTTTTGTCCACTTGTGTAACAAACTTGCAAGTGTTGTTTTGTAATTATTAGGATAAATATTCCAGTGATCTTTGAAGATTTAGTCGCCACTCAACTAAAAAAAGGAAGAGATGTATCGCCATTAAATGAGGTTTTTACAAATTCTAAAAGTGAAAAAAGAGGTAGTAAAAACACCATTTTCATGACTGCTCATACACAACTCATGTTCTTATCTTTGTTATATGCTTAAAGAGTAAGTGAGTGTTCTTGGAGTGCTGAATGTAAATGAACTGCTTATGATATAAAAGTAGTTCTTTCATTGGTTGATTGAAGTTCTTTGAGAGTTTCCTAAGTTCACTGATTAGAGATAATCAGGGTAGAGAGATTTTTGGTAGAGTTAGCAAGTTGATTTTGTAGTAAAGTTGATACTAGAGCAAGGAGCCTAGAGGTAGGCAGAAATCTAGTTGTTATAAAAAGGTTGATTATAGTGGATTTCTTTGGAGCTTGTGAAGGAAATTCATAGTTTTTCCCTTCCATGTGCAATTCTTGTGCATTTACTCTTTCCTCACTGTCCTTAGTTTCTTTACACTCTATTATTTGATTTCTTGTGATTGATTCTGAGGGACCAGGTCCCTCTCTATGTGGTGCAACCCTTAGGGCCTTCTTCAATTGGTATTAGAGCAAGGTTACTCTAAAAGGTTCACACCTAGAGTGTCCTGGTCAGTATGGCTTCTCTACCTTACCCGGAAAAAGAAAAATTAACCACTAGACCACCTAGATTCATTGGACAGTACTATGGGTGGTAGAAAATAAGAATATTTAACTTCATTATGGATAAGGACGATCAGCTTATGGACATTATTCTTGATGGTCCTTATGTATGCATTAGAGAAGTCAAAGAAGGAAAGGTTACAAAGATCATTGTAAAATGCAAGAGAAAGTACAATGACGAAGACAAAAAATGATTAGAAAGAATTACAAGGCTAAGAAGGTACCAGTATGTGTCATAGGTCCTGATAAATACAATAGGATCTCTGTTTGTGAAAAATGCTAAAGAGATCTCGGGTTTCTTGAGGATTGATCATGAAGGTACCACTGCCGTAAATGATTCAAAGGTAGACATGCTGACTACTTAATATGAAACCTTTTCCATGAAAGAAGAAATAATCCAAGAAATACATACTAGGCTCACCTCTACCACCATGAGCTTTATTGCTTAGGTGAAGTGATTTTCTTGTACAAACAAGTGAGAAAAATTGTTGATGTTCTTCCTAAATCCTGCCAAAGCAAAGTGGCCTCCAGGACTAAAGCAAGGAACTTGAAGACCCTCATAATGGTTGAACCCATTGGAAATCTAAGAACTTATGAGCTTAAAAAGATCTAAAGGCTTGAAAAGTAGGAAATAAAAAGGGAAAAATGTCAGCCTTTGATAGCTTCTAAATATGATCTAGTTGGTGATAATATACCAATGTTGCTTATTTGGTAATAGGATTGTTATAGCCATAAAGATAAGAAGTCAGTACCAAAGAAAGGGAAGCAACAAAACAGAGGTAAACAAAACTAAGACAGCAAATGACAATGGAAAGATTAGGGACAAGGTCCCTGAAAATTCAAGAAGAAAGAAAGCAGCTGAGTATGATTTAAAGCAGGCTCTAGGAGCATGGGGAGATTCTTCCAGTGATTCAGATGAAGATAAGAAGACTAGAGACATTTCTATGTTAGCAGTTGAAGAGGGTTCAACTATTTATGTTCCCTATTTGCACTCTGGGCAAACACAAAAGATGAAATAGAAAAGGAGGTAAGTCTATCCGATATTAAAGAAAATATATATAATTACTCTTCTAGAAAGTTAAAAAGGTTTGTAAGTGTGTTATTAGACTCTATACGTGAACTAAACGCTATGAATAATGCCTTAGAAGAAAAGCAGAGAATCAACAGCATGCGCTGATTGCTCTAACTCACAAAATTTCTAAAATTGAACAATTGTTCACAAAGATGAAGTCTAAAAATCTAAGTCTAATAAGGAATATAAAGAAATTAAATGGTGTAGATTATAAAGGGAAGAAGTAATCCCTAGGGATTTAGATTGGTCTTGAAGTAATCCTCAAAGATTTGGATTGATCTTGAGGAGAAATTAAAACCTTCATAACAACAACTTATGGTAGTACTGCACAAGAATAAATAATTAGAGAGGGACTTGGTCTACTTGAAAGAAAAGTTGAACAAGTTTCTTAAGTGGACTACTTCCTTACTTATCCTTTCTAATATAACCAGTCAAGGAGCTAATGATGGTAGAGGTCTGGGCTACCACGAAACATTCAAACCTAGTGAGTATAAAGGAAAGGCATCTCATGATGCTAGAAGCAAAGGGCACAAACTCTTGTACACCCACTGTAAAAGAGATAAATAATTGGGGAAGGCTGTCAGTATTGGATTAAGTCAAAATTATTGAATACAAAATACATTAAGCTGGAGTGTGCTCATCCTAAGGGCTTTGAGTCACTGAAATAGGTGAAGAGAAACCAATCACTTCCTAGATGAAATAAAAAGAATTTGATCACACTATTATCGTATTATTGGGAACTCAGACTCAAGTGGGTTCCCAAATCTTACAAGTGATTATGATTTAAGGAATGAGAAAGGCATTAAAGTAAGGAATAGATCAATGACTTAAAAGATTTTAAAGATTAATGATGGAAGGTCAAATTATGTTCTTTCTCTCTCAAGACACTTCTGTTGAAGGTGTCTTATGTGAATTAGAATTCCTATACCAAGGATGAGCTCAAAGATGTGAAGGAAGATGGAAAGTTCAAAGCAATGCAGAAGTAACTTTGGATATTTGAAGAATGCAAGTCTAGGACCTGTTCCTCAGACATATTTCCAGAATAAATTGTTGTATTATGAAGTGAAATAAATCTAACAATATGATGCTGAGATTGAACAAACTAGCTTGACCTACTATCAAATAAATCAATATCTCTTTACAAAATTAGCTATGTTTAGGAGGCAGGTATCCTTGATAAACTAGGCATATGTTGGTCTAACTCAGTAATGTACCCTTGTAGGTATACACCCTTGGGAATAACTTTGAAGGTGGACAAATGTAAAAAACACAAATATAGAGATCCACTTAATAAAGAGAGGTACCTAGTCCTATATCTTAGGTTAGTATCTTCTATGTGCATATTCAGTCTGTTCTACCAAGAAAATATCACGTCCCCCTTGTCCTTCTATCAGAACAAAAGTTGTTTTTTTCCAAAAAGAAAAGCTGAGTCACCTAACAAATTTGACATTTATCATATCTTGTTCCCACGAAAAAACCTTCCTTATACCCATTTATTCCCTTAAATCCAGTTTCACCCACTCATTCTCCCATCAAAAAGGAAAATCCGAATCCCAAATAGTCCCTCTAAGAAGAAGACTATCATAATAGTTGTAGCTTTCACATCCTCATGTCCATCAAAGGATTCAAGGCTTAGCATTGTGAAAAATCCCTTTCCAAACTCTTTAGAAACACATCCTTTTTCTTCTACATTTCCAGAACTTTAACTCATTCTTGATTCAACCCATCAATGATGAATCAACCTGAATCTTCTTAACTGTTTTGCTAATGTTATGATGGGTATAACCTGGGTTATTGGAAATCTCCTCTTACTGTCAAACAGCTAAGGATAAAGCTTAGTTGATCACTAGAAAATAGATGTCAGTAAAATACCAAAAATTTCTAGTGATTAGTCTAGAAGTTTTAGTGAGAAGCAGTTGACTCTTGAGGGACCTAATCCCAAGAAGAGAAAAATAGCTGAAAGAGAATCTATGATCACTTATTCTAAAAGAAAGAATAGGAAGAAAAGTAAGGTAGTATCCCTAGGAGGATAAAAATAGGTTCTTAAAGAATCAAAAGGTGTTAATTGGAATGATTTTTTATTCAAATATGCTAGCAGAACCTGGTATAGTGGAACTTATGAGATGGTTAAACACCAAGGTTGGATGCATCTTATGGAAGGACCTATTCTCACACTAATTGATAAGATAATAGAGAAATTCTATTTCACTCTGGAATTCACTAATGATGGCGTGAATTTTTCTGCACAGGTTTGAGAAAAGAAAATTAAGCTGAATGAAGAAACACTAGGAAGGATTTTGGAAGTTCTTATATATAGGTCAAGAATTGTCTCCAAGCAGCTTCCTTTAATATAATTCTTGGCAAATGAATCAAACTCAAAGGGAAATTTATGGTGGTGATGTATAGAAACTCATTCAAGAGTAAGTTTAAATTGTTTTTGACTTTGTGAACAAGGTAATTCTGCCTAGGTTACAAACAAAAAACATTACCTCGGCCACTGACTTATATGTGATTGAATGCCTAAGTTGCTTTGAGTTCATGAATCTGTCTGTATTGATTATGGAACACATTAACAAAGTGGTTCTTGGTAAGAATGGAAAGCATGGCATGTCTTATGGATACTGGCTGAACAAAGTACTAGATCATCATGTTCTATGATTTAGGAACTCAAGGATCTATGGTTCAAATGTTTGGCATGAAAACACAGGTCAAAATTGAGTGTGCCAAACCAGGTAGCATTTGTCAAAGGGATCTAATCAAAGAAATAGAGGAACTAAGGGTCAAGTATTTTGGCGAGGATAAAGAAATTTGCAATCCTTAGGAGAAAATTCAGTGTCTCTCCAAAGAAAGCCAATGTGATACTAACATGCTTGAAGTTGAGAATACTGAACTAAGGAAGAAGTTTTCAATCCTAACTTGTAAGTTCCTGAGGTTGAATACATAGATAAGGCATCTCAACAACCACTTATTCCAACTCCTTTACATTTTTCCCAGTCCTTCATTTGGTAATCCTTCCTAATTCGTATGGTTTTTTTTGAACATTTAATTTATGCACTACAATGATACTTATCCTACTTATGAATGAATTTCTACATTGTGTGTTACATTAGTTCTCTTTAATTACAAAGTTATTATTCTTTTTAAGTGTTGCCCCAAGTGCCATGGATTAACTAATTTGTACTATATTTACTCTGGGTTTACTATTAATCCTTTTCAATGATGCTAAAAGGGGGAATATTGAGTAGGGATTAATTGTTCTTGAGAGTTATGTGAATGTGTTCAGGTTTTCTAGGTGAATGTTAATGGTATGCTGAAAGGAGAAAGTATGTGAGGTGTGACAGAGTCAGGATAACAGAGGGAAGTGTGAAAATGCAAAAATAAAGGTGCATAATGACTGGGCAAAGTTTTTGTTGCAAAATCACAATAGAGACCAAGTACCTGTGATACATGATAGAGAAAGCATAATGATAGAGAGAACATTCATCTTCAGGTGGTAATCATTCTAATTTAATATGATGAGTATGCACTGATTTTCAAATTGTATGGTTTGGTTTTGCATCATTAAATAGGTGTAAAATTTCTATATATAGTTTTGATGTTGAGCAGCTAAACTGCAAGGGACTAGATCACTTAATATGCAAGATACAATGTAGTTGGCTCACCTGGACTGTACAATGTTATTCATTTGTGTAATAATGTTGCAGTTGCTATTCTGTAATAATAAGGACAGTTGATCCAATTATCTTTCAAGCCATAATCATCACTCAGCTATGATAAGAAAGAGACGTCTTTCATCAAATGAGTTTTTATAAAATTCTAACGAGTGAAAAGAGAGGCAGCAAAAACTCCATTTTAAAGACTAGTGAAACACAACTCATGTTTTTATCATTGTGATATGATTAAAAAGTATTATTAAGTGCTGAACTACAAAATAATTACTCATGATATAAGAGAAGTGCTTTTGTTTGTTGAGAGAAGTTCTTAGGTAGAGTTGTCTAAGTTTAACACTAATTAGAGCTAATTAGTGTAGAGAGAGTCCTTGGTAGATATACCAAGATGATCTTGTAGTAGAGTTGCTACTATCGTAAGGAGCATAGAGGTAGGACAAAATCTAGACTGAAATCAGGAGGTTAAATATAGTCGATTTCTTTGGTGCTTGTGAGGGAAAGTTGTGGTTTTTCCCTTCCTGGGTTTCCAAGTAAAATTGTTGAGCATTTACTCTTTCTGCAATATCTTTAGTTTTCTTGCACTCTATTATTTGATTTTGTGTGATTGATTCTGAGGGACCTTGTCCCTCACTGTATGGTGCAACCCTCAGGGTTTCCTTCAAGTTTGATTTTGAGGTAAAAGATTTGAAAGTAATAGAAAATTAGGTCACAAATTACTTTTCCAGACTTGAGGAAGAATCAATGAATAATCTAGGGGATGTTCTTGAAATCAATTATACTTTTCAAGACGACTATATTTGAGCAACATCGCAAGACTTAATCCCATGGTTTGCTAATTTTCCCAATTACTTGGCAAGTTATCTTGTCCAAGAAGACTTGTCTTTCCAGTAGCGAAAGAAATGTATGCATGAGTTAAGGAAGTTCTTCTAGGATGATCCTTATTTATATAGGATATGTACAAATGGTATTATTTTTAGATGCATCCTGGAAGTAGAGATGATGAATATTCTTGAGGCCTACCATGCTTCACCTTTTACAGGTCACCATGGTGGAACCTGCACAACCAATAAGATCTTGCAATTTGGGTATTACTGGCCTTTGATTTGTAAAGATACTTATGACTTTGCACTCACCCATAACCAATACAACAACATAAACTTTCTATGATCCCTATTCTAGAGTTGGAGCTATTTGATGTGTGGGGAGTTGACTTCATAGAGACATTTATGTGCTCCTATGATATGAAATACATTTTGGTTGCAATTGAATATGTTTCCAAATGGATGGAAATGGTGGTGCTCCCTAATGAGGGTAAAAGTGTCATAATATTTCTGAAGAAACACTTTATTTCTAGATTTTGTACTCCATGTTCTATAATTAGTGATGGAGGATCGTATTTATGCAATAGCTTATTCAAAAGACTCTTGAGAAATATGGAGTAAAGCATAAGGTGTCAACACCTTATCAGCCTTAGATAAGAAGGCAAGTTGAGGTCTCCAATGGAGAGATCAAGTCCATATTGGCGAAGATTGTGAATGCCAATAGGACTGATTGGTCACAAAAGCTTGATGATGCATTATAGGTCTATTTTATAGCTTTTAAGACTCCCATAGGTGCCTCTCCATATCAACTTGTGTTTTGTAAGGCATGATACTTGATTTTTGAACTTGAGCACAAAGCACTATGGGCGTTGAAGAAGCTAAATTTTAAGTGGCATGATGCATAAAAGATATGGATGAGCAAAGTGAATGAGTTGGATTAATTTCGACTTCGTGCTTATGATAGTTATGCACTGTACAATGAAAAGATAAATCTGTATCATGATCAAAAAATCGAGAAAAGGGTATTTGAGCTCGGTGATCAGGTGTTACTATATAATTTGAGACTTTGCTTGATTCAAGGCAAGTTAAAGTTTAAGTGGTATGGTTCGTTCATTATTGTAAGGGTATTCCCATATGGGGATATTAAATTAAAGCGCGATTGTGAAGACCCATTCAAAGTGAAAAGTAAAAGGGTCAAGCACTATATAGGAAACATTGATGAAGTAAAAATGATTAATGATTTATGCCTTGGTGAAGTCTAAATAACCAAGGCAACTGAGTCATGCCACAATGTTAAATCAAGTGTTGCATAGGAGGAAAATCATAGGGCCTGTTGGTGAAATATGGGTATGCAACCTATCCACATCATGTTGTGATGTTTAATCAAGCACTGTGTGGGAGGCAACCCATGTTTTGAACTTATTTGATTATAGGGTAACTTAGGTGTTCAATGTGTAGGGCTAGAGATTGCAGGAATAAACAAAAAAAATCTTTCTGGTGCTAGTCCATACAATTCACTTTACGAGTCATAGTAAAACTTTATGACACATTATCCGAGTCGTAGGGACCTGGAACTTGGACATCTCTCAGGTATTTTTGTCTTTAGAGTCATTGTGACTCTCAAAATGAGTCATAGTCAGTGACAAAGACTCATCACTTTAAGTTGTAATGTCTAGAGACCAATGTAAGGTTCCAATCTTCATGGAGGGAGTCTACTACTCGTAGTCATTGGTTACTAGTTGTTAAGACAATTCGTAACTCGGTGCGACATTGCAAACCCAGTGGGTCGACCTAGCCTAATTGTAATAATTATAATTAACTATAACGATGGGATAAATAACTGTTATTCGAATCATTCAAAATAGAGACTCCCTCCATTCTCCTAAGATACCAACTCAACTAACCCCATCTCTAAATTCATCCCAACATAAGCAACATAAAACCTCTGAAGAATCGAATAATCTCAAAGGCAGGTCTATAAATTCTTTGAAGTTAAGCTTAAAAAAGAATCCACGACAAGAAATAATGTAAGTGTTTTTTTTTAATTCTAAATTATTAACATAATACTTTAATGTGAAATGGTTTCTTGGATTACTTGTTCAAAATTGGTGCACATATTAATAAACGAGCCCTATTTTAGAGAGATTTGTAAAATAAAACTAGCATTGGGAGTAAATGACTTAATATGGACTGATTATTATTAAAAGTAATGACTTAGGGATGCTTGATGTTGTTAAATATGTATTTTGTTGTGTTGGTATTGAAAGTTGGAACCAATTCCTCAAATCACTCATGTTACAGCGGCTACGGGACTCTTACCGACTCGTAGGGTCACCTAACGAGTGTTTCTGGTTTGATAACGAGTGTTGGTAAGGAGTCATACTCTAAAATTATTAATCATTAGGAGAAGTCATTATCTAACCAATAAATACTAATTTGGCATACTTCTACTTTACAACTCAATTTAAGACTTGTAACCATAGACAATAAGTCGTACCTTAAGTCGTAGTGTGCCTAGATCCTGCCATATTGACATCTTATTTTCTTGTTTTTTTTTAACTTTTCTTGAGACTAAATAATTTGTGTTGTTTCAACAGGTAAAATTACTCGGCAAACTAATCCCACAAACAAGATGACACCAAAGAAAAATTCCTTAAAGAAACCTACTTCAAAATCCACTTGACATGTTAGAAACAATGAAACCGATGAGTCAATGGGTTACCTCAAATAATATACAAAAGTGGGGTAGGTAGAGACAAGACAAAAGAAGCCTTAAGTAAGAAAGCAACTGCGGGGGAGGACAACACACACCCAAAAAGAAGAAACCCTGTAGCTCACCACCCCATTCACTGTCCCAATCTGAGAAGGATAGTGATGATGATGATGGTAATTATAATAAAGAAGAGGATGGTAAGAATAATGATAAAAGGGAATCTAACTTCTAGGAGGAAGAGAATGACAATTGGAATGATGAGAATGGGGGCAATAATAAAGATGGATCAAAATTTGAAGAAAAAGGTGATAGTAAGAAAAATGACAGTCCAGTAAAAGAAATACCACCACCACGAGTACCTCCCGTCCCATTTTTTATAGAATATGCACTAAGTCCCATCGTTGAACGATGGTGGTACCTCGAAATACATGGCCTATTTGAAAAATACCTCCCTGTGAATCCTGCAAATGGAAAACCAATGAAAGGTATTTATTTGGAATGATAGTTGACCACTACAGACATATGTAAGATGCCTATATTTAATTCCCAATACAATACAAATTTGAGTGGATGACTAAAACATTGGGCCAGTATAATGAAACATTGGTACAGGTGTTTTATTGTGAATATTAGATGGTGTTAAAAAGGTAAAACTCATAGAAGATTTTATGGAAGGGTGCAAATCCAATATCAGATTAGGTAATTTTGTGTGTTTGGGTGAGCATGTCAACTCAGAAGATCTCTTGAGTACTACACGAGCAAGATTTTATACATTTATCCAATGACCGCTCACACTTATACCATTGTTTTTGTGTAGGATGATATTGCAAAATATAATAAACCAACTTGAGTTGGGGTCGAATCCACGAGGAATGTAATGAGTATTCCAATCTTATGTGTATTGAACGACACTATGTATTTAAACCCAATGTAAACTGTAACACCCCGTATTAGTCTTAGATCAGTTCATCCCCTAATACATGTATAAGAGGCTTAGAACTTAAAGATTTTTCTAAGTGTTAGAGACTTAGTTTTAATTTTTGCTAATTAACTTTCTTGATTTTAAAGGTGACCTTCCGACCTCGAGCCATAGATTTCTAAGTAAATTCAGGTTCAGGGGTGTAAAGAGGATGTCTCGGGTAAGTTTCATATTTTTCAGATAAGGTTTGGACCATAGTTTGATTTTGAAAATAGTAAGTCACTGCGATTGTGGCGCGTTAAGGTGGAAGAGCGGTGGAGGCCTTAGCGCATCGCGGCGAGGGTCCAATCAACATTCCAGATATGAATTTTAATTTTAGAAGGGTAGTCTCATCTTTTCCCATCACCCCAATATGAAAGAAATACAGGATTTGAAGCCCTCAAAAGTGTATTTCATCAGTTTTTACACAAAATTTCTCAAAATAAAACCTCTCTCTCTCAAGAACAAACCCTAGCCCATTCAATATTCAAGCTCAAACTTCAAGAAATCACCAAGAACTTTTGCAAATTCTTTAATTAAGGTTTGTTTGATGTTCATCCCTGGGAAATTTTCACCCATGGAGTCCAAGAATCCATTTTCAAGTTTAAAATCATGATATTTACATGTTAGAATAAATTATATCCATTAACTCCTATGAATTTAGAGCTTTATACCATGTTTACATGTGTTTGTATTGAAATTAGCCATTGACATGTTTGAAGGATAAAAATTGCATGTTAAATCCTTAATCCATGATTTTAGTACTGAAATTATTGATTATCCCATGAATTAAACTATTCCCATGCTTAAACTCATGAATTCCAAGTGTTTGATGAAATACCTAAATGATTTGGGTTTAGAGCAATGCCTACTTATTACAGTTTTCGAATCTTTAGCATGATCTTATTGTTATTATCATTAAGTCCTGGGGGTTATGATTACCTGAAAACATAGTTGTTTACATTGTTTTAGTATTTGTAGAACGATCTTATATAAACTATAAGCATTATATTTCAATTATTTAGTACGATCCGTTGTTGGTTTAGTGATGATTAGATTATTTCAAGAATCAGTGTCTTCATTTGGGAGTAACACTTAGCATCAAGTAAACTTAGGAATGGCATCTCCGCCATCAGTTAGGCATGAGGTGTTAGTATCTATCCCTAGGTTCTAGACCTATGGTGCCACCATTGACTTTGAAGGGTCTTTCATCAGTTAGGTATGACACCCTCTTCCTTCGGGATATCAGATGGCGGATCCACACAACTAGTTTTAGTACCTATGGCATGGTATTGGCGCCCTTCCAACTAGGTAACAAGTTGGACCCTGATTATATATTAGGGGATGTCAGTTATAGCTAGCTCCCACAGTTTCAGTTTAGTACTCAGTGTAATTCAGTTCAAGTTTGTATTGACAATAGAATACCATTATCAATTATTCAGTTACCAGATTTTAGTGATTTCAGTTTAAGGATTACTTTAGTATTATGTTATATTCTTAGTCATGCATTCTCAGATTTTACAGCTTTCACGCATACTATGCATCAGTTATCTCATGCTATTATTTCAGTAGGTTATTATTCATGTACATGTGCCCATGCATATCAGCCTGACCTCATTTAGAATACCAGTACATTCAAAGTACTGACCACATACTTATTTTTTGCACTATGATATGTCATGTCATAAGTTCAAACGCTCAGGTTCCTAACCGCACTTAGACATTCCAGCTCATCAACATTAGTAGCAATTGTGAGTTCTCATATTATTAAGGTCAATTATGTTAATTTCAATATTCAGTTAAATAGTTAGCCAGAGTAAGTTGGGGACTTTTTCTCTCAACTCAACAATCAGTCAGTTAGAGGCTTTCAGATACTTTCAGAGAGTTAGTTTTTCAATTGTTATTGATAGTTTTTACAGTATTATTTTTAGACAGTTGTTTCAGACTTAAAAGTTCAGTAATATTTTAGTGTTTTAAACCTTATGGTACAATCAAATATTTTGCTCATGTGTATCTTTTATTATCAATTTTATTCAGTGCTCACAGCAGGTACCAACTCATGGTTAGCTTATGGTCACTTTTAACCATAAGTACCGTGTAGAATCTAGGGTGTACTCCTGGGATGTTACAAACTTTATATCAGAGTCTACGGTTTTAAAATGTCCTTGGTAATCTGAAATTTATGTTGAGTACAACCTTGTAGATGGGTGTGAAGCGTGTCATACTTATGGGCAAGAGGCTACAAGATATTTTAGTAAAAGTTCCCCTTCTTTCAGTATTCATGTCGTGTACATGCACATGAGCTCAAATTAAAATCTCTTTCTAATTCAATCTTCTTTTCATCTACAGAACATTTCTGCCTGAAAGAATAACAAAAGAAGAAATAAAAATCAACCCGCACCTTTGCCTGTTCAGGAAGATCCCCTAAATGAGCATGTCTCTCTTGTCGAATTTAGAGCTAATTTCACTACTTTAGCTCATTTGGTAAAAACTCAAAATAATTAGTAGGCTGCTGTCCCAGACGTTATAGTAGCTAACACAGTTGCGGCTAGGATTTGAGAATCCACCCAAATGAACCCTCATCTATTTTTGGGATCCAAGTCTAATAAGAATCTACAGAAGTTCTTTGACATGGTTTTGAAGGTAACTGACGTTATAGGTGTGACCTATAGACAGAGAGTAGATTTAGGTTCTTACCAATTGCAGGATGTAGTTCACACCTAATATAAGTAGTAGAAGGGGGATTGAGGCGCAGATGCAAGTCCTATTGAATGGAAGAAATTTGCTATTGCCTTATCAAATAGGTTCTTTCCCTTAGAGTTAAGGGAAACTAAGGTGCAGGAATTTTATTAACTTAAAGCAAAGTAACGTGTGTGTGAGGTAGTATTCGCTAAAGTTTACCCAGTTAGCTAGGTATGCTCCTTCAGTAGTGGCTGATAACAAGTTTAGAATGAGTAAGTTTATCTTTGGTATTGCTGATAGCATGGAAAAGGAGTGTAAGACCATGATGTTGATTAAAGATTTGGACTTGTCTAGGATTATGGTCCACGCTAAGCAAATTAAGAAGGAGAAGGAAAGAGAGAATGAAAGGGCTAGGACAGGTATATTTAATTTTCCTTAGCTGATGTAGGCGGGTGGTAACCTTCTTTAATTCTGTTAAAAGTCTTCAGCTCCAACTCTATGTTCAGCTAGTGCTCTAGTGCCAAAGTTCAGAAATGATAATCAGGATATGGCATCAGGCTCTAAGACTTAGGGTAGTGTGAACAGTGGTCATACTAATCCGTTTAGCTAGAAGTATAGTAGGAATCATCAAGGTGTATGTAGGGCTGGAAGTGATATGTCTTTTAGATGTGCCAAGCCAAGCCATAGGTTGAAGGAATGTCTGACAAAAATGTGAAATGGTAGGAATGATCTCCAACTGGGTCAGACTAACTCTTCAGTAGCACCAACAGGTCGCCCGACTCAACAGGTGCCACTTTCAGTACCACTAGTGATCAATGCCAAAATAGACTATATGCACTCTAGTCTTGTCCTGATTAGGAAAGTTCTCATAATATTGTTACGGGTATGTTACAAGTTGTTCAATTACGTGTTTATGCTTTGATAGATCCCGAATCTTCTGTTTCTTTTGTAACCCCTATATAGCATTTAATTTTGGTGTCATTCCAAAGACTTTAGCAGAACCAGTCTCAGCGTCCTCTTTAGTAAATGTCTATATTATATCCAGGAAGGAATACAGGAACTGTTCGATAATAATATCCCAAAAATAACTTTAGTTGATCTCGTGGTGTTAGATATGACTGATTTTGATATCATTCTTGACATGGATTGGCTTCACTCATGCTATGCTTTAGTTGATTATAGAAATAAAGTCATTCATTTTCTATTTCTAAAATAACCAGTCTTTGAATACAGGGGTAGTACTTTAGCACTTAGCAGTCATCTTGTTTCATACCTTGGAGCAAGAACAATGATATCCAAGATGTGTTTCTACCATATTGATCTAGTTAAAGACTTCAATTCTGAGACTCTTAGTCTTGAGTCGGTTTCATTAGTGAGGGAATTTCTAGATATGTTCCCTGAAGATCTTCCGGGAGTCCCTCCCAAAAGGGAAACTGACTTGGGAATAGACTTTCTTCCAGATACCAATCTTATAACTATTCCTCCATATAGTATGGCTCCCACTGAGCTTAGGGAATTAAAGGATCATTTGAAAGATCTCTTAAACAAAGTATTCACCTGGCCCTATGTTACCCATAGGATGCTTTAGTTCTTTTCATGAAAAAGAAAGATAGTTCTATCAAGATATGCATTGATTACTATTTATTGAATAAAATTACAATCAATAACAAGTATCTACTCCCCAGGATTGATGACTTATTTGACCAAATTCGGGGTGCCAGTTACTTCTCTAAGATATACCTCATATCCGGCTATCATTAGCTCAGGGTCAAAGAATGTGACATTCTATAAACTACTTACAGAACACAATAAGATCACATTGAATTCCTAGTCATGTATTTTGGTCATACAAATACCCCAGCATCTTTCATGGACTTGATAAATTGAGTGTTCAAGAAGTACTTGGACATGTTCATCATAGTCTTCATAGATGATATTCTTGTCCATTCGTATAATGAAAATGATCATGCAGACCACCTCAAAATAATGTTGCAGACTCTTAAAGCCCATTAGTTGTTCGCCAAATTTAGAAAGTGCAATTTTTTTCTAAGATCAGTAGCTTTTCTTGGCCATACTATTTCCGATTATGGCTTTAGAGTTTACCTTCAAAAGACCAAAGCACTATGAAACTGGCCCAGACCCATTTCTCTATCAGATATAAGGAGTTTCTTTGGTTTGTCTCGATATTATAGAGGGTTTGTTGAAGATTTTTCATCTATTATGTCCCCTATGTCTAGATTGAATTAAAAAAAGTCAAATTTTAGTTGGTAGATTTTTGTAAGAAGAGTTTTTAGGAGTTGAAGACTCGACTCACCTCAGCCCTAATTTTGATATTGCATGATGGTTCAGATGGGTTTGTTGTTTATTGTGACGCTTCCAAAGTTGTTTTGGGTTGTGTTTTGATGTGAAGGGGTAAGGTCATAGCCTATGCTTTTAGACAGCTTAAGCCCCATGAAAAGAATTATCGTACCCATGATCTTTAGTTAGCAGTTGTTGTTTTTTCCTTGAAAATTTGGAGGCATTATCTATATGAGGTGCATGTTGATGTGTTCATGGATCATAAAAGTTTGCAGTATGTATTTTTGCAAAGAGAGTTAAAACTTTGTTAGAGAAGGTGGTTAGAATTGTTGAATGATTATGATATAACTGGTTTGTATCATCTGAGCAAGGACAATATAGTGGCAGATGCCCTTAGTAGATTGTCCAGGGGTAGTGTTGATCATGTTGAGAATAATTATAAGAATTTAGTTCAGGAGATAAATTAGTTGGCTTGATTGGGCATTCATTTGCTTAACTTAACTAAGGGTAGTCTATGGGTTTAGAATAGTTCAAAATATTCTTTGGTTGCCGAAGTGAAATAGAAGCAACATAGGGATCCTAGTGTTATAAAGTTGAAGGAGTCAGTCAGAGATCAGAAAGTAAAAGTTTTTTCCTAAGAGAGAGATGGTGTGTTACGGTGTTAGGGTAGGTTGTGTGTGCCATGTGTTGATAGGTTGAGATAGCATATTTTAGCAGAAATGCATGGTGCGCTTTACTCTATTTACCCTGGGACCGCTAAGATATCCCATGATTTAAGGGAAATCTATTAGCGGAATAAAATGAAGATGGATATTGTTGAGTTTTTAGCCAAGTGTTCTAATTGTGAATAGGTTAAGGTTAAGCACTAAAGGCCTATTGGCTCAATATAAGAGAGCAACATATCCACTTAGAAATGGGAAAAGGTAAATATGGATTTTGTGACAGGGTTTCCCCATTCAGGGCTTCAGCATAATTCAATTTGTGTTATTGTAGACTGAATGACCAAATCAACTTATTTTTTATAAGTCCATACCTCTTATACAACCAAGGAATATACAAGCTCTATATTGAAGAGTTGGTTAGGTTGTGTGGAGTCCCATTATCAATCATTTCAGATATAGGTATTCAGTTTATCTCACTTTTGGAAAGCTTTTCAGGAGGGTCTTGGTACCAAAATTCTTATCACTACAGCCTTTCAACCTCAGATAGATAGTCAGGCAGAGAGGACCATTCAAACCTTAGAGGATATGTTGAGATCTTGTGTTATCGACTTTAAGGGCAGTTGGGATGATCACTTACCATTGATTGAGGTTGCTTACAATAGCAACTATAAATTCAGTATCTAGATGGCTCCGTTTGAGGCTGTCTATGGGAGGAGATGTAGATCTATTATTGGTTTATTTGAGGTAGGTGAGACTGTGTTGATAGGGTTAGATTCAATCTTTGATGCTTTGGAGAAAGTTCAATTGATCAGGGAGATACTTAAGATAACCGAAAGTCATTAGAAATCCTATCCAGATATGAGGAGAAGAGATCTTGAGTTTGAGGTTGGAGAGTTGGTATATTTGAGGATATCTCCCATGAAAAGAGTGAAGATATTTGGAAAAATGGTGAAACTAAGTCCTCGATATGTAGGCCCTGAAAGGATCTTGAGTCATTTTGGAAAGGTAGCTTACGAGCTTGAATTTCCTGCAGATTTGGCATCAGTGAATCTAGTGTTCCATGTGTCCTTATTAAAGAAGTGTTTTGGTGACCAAGCTATGGTTGTTCCTTTAGAAAGTACATATGTTCAGGATAGCCTTTCTTACGAAGAACTCCCAGATTCATAGACTAAGAAACGAAAATCTTCCCATGGTTAAAGTTTTTTGGCTGAATCAGTTTGTTAACGGAGCTACTTGAGAACAAAAGTAAACATGTGTACCAAGTACCCACACCTTCTCTCCACAAACTCAAGCTCAGCTCAAGGTAAAAGTTCTCCTTAGATTATGTCTTTTTCATTCTCAGTTCTAGACATGTAGTCATCTTCATGTCATTGCATGCATTCAAGAATCAGTTCAGTCAGTCACCATGTTTTACACTCAGTCATTTAACTATGTTTTAAACTATGCATATTTTGCATGTAATTTCAGTACCTTAGTATTTCTGAGCTTAATCAGTATCATTTAAGGATGAATGTTTCCAAGGGAGAGCTATTGTAATAACCCATATTAGTCTTAGCTCAGTTCATCCCCCAGTAAATTTGCAAAAGGTTTAGAACCTAAAAATTTAGCTAAGTGTTGGAGAGTTAGATTTTATTTTTGGCCTCTTACTTTGTTGATGCTTAAGGTGACCTTCCCAATCCTAACGTAGGTTTCTGAGTTAATTCATGTTCAGGGATTTAAAGAGCAAGTCTCGGGTAAGTTAAAATTTTTTGGATGAAGTTTGGACCACGTGTGGATTTTGAAAACATTAGTTACCACGATTATGGCGCGTTGTGGTAAAATAGCGATGGAGGCCTTGCTCCGTTATGGTGAGGTACTAATCGACATTCCAGTCATGAATTTTAATTTCAGAAGGGCAGTCTCGTCTTTACCCATCACCCCAATCTGTAAAGAAACATGGTATTTGTAGCCCCCAAAATCATATTTGGTCATCTTTTACAAAAAAATCTCTCAAAATAAAACCTTTCTCTCTCAAGAACAAACCTCATCCCCTTCAATATTAAAGCTCAAGCTTCAAGAAATCAACAAGAACTTTCGCAAATTATTCAATTAAGGTATGTTAAATGTTCATCCATGGTCCTTTTCACCTATAGAGTCCAAGAATCCCTTTTCATGTTTAAAATCAATATCTTTACATGTTAGCATGAACTATATCCATGAACTACCATGAATTTTGATCTTATATCATATTTACATGTGTTTTTGTTGAAATTAGCCCTTGACATGTTTGAACGATTAAAATTGCATGTTAAATCCTTATCCCATGATTTTAGTATTGAAGTTATGTTATTATCTCATGAATCAAACTATTTCTATGCTTAAACCCATGAATTCCAAGTGTTTGATGAAATGCCTAAATGATTTAGGTTTGGAACGATGACTAGTTATTATGTTTTTTGAAGCTACAATATGATCTTATTGTAATTGTCATTGAATCCTAGGGGTTATGATTACCTGAAAACTCAGCTATTTACATAGTTTCAGTATATGTAGAATGATCTTATATAAATTATAAGCATTATCCTTCAATTATTTAGCATGATCAGTTGTTGGTTTATTCATGATTAGATCTATTCAAGAATTAGTTTCTTTAGCTGTGAATAACACTTAGCACCAAGTGAAGTTAGGGATGGCATCTCACCCGTCAGCTTGGAATGATTTGTTAGTACTAGTCACTAGGTTCAAGACTTTCGATGCCACCGTAGACTTTAAGGGGTCCCCCGTCAGTTAGGTATGACACCTTCATTCTTCGGGACATCAGATAGTGGATTCACACCACCAGTGTTTGTACCCGTGGCATGGTACTGACACCCTTTCAATTGGGGTTACAGGTTGGACCCTGAAAATATATTGGTGCATGTCGGTTTTTACTAGATCCTACAGATTCAGTTTAGTCTTCAGTGTAATTCAGTTCATGTTTGTATTAAACATAGCATATAGTTATCAGTTATTCAGTTATCAAATTTTGGTGATATCAATTTACGAATTATTTCAGTATCATGTTATATGATTAGTTATGCATTCTCATATTTTATAGCTTTCTTGCATACCATGCGTCAGTTATCTCATGCCATTCATTCAGTTAGTTATTATTCTTGTACATAACCCCATACATATCAGCCTAAACTAATATAGCATACCAGTACATTCAAAGTACTGACCACATACTCATTTCTTGTGCTATGATGTCTTATATCATAGGTTCAGCTACTTAGGTTCCCAACCGTACTTAAATATTCCATCATACCAGAATCAGTAGCAGTGGTGAGTCCCTATATTCTGAGGGCTGATTATTTTTGTTCTAGTAATTCAGTTCAATAGTCAACCGATGTTAATTTTGGACTTGTCCCATCAACTCCACAATCAATTAGTTAGAGGCTTTCAGATACTTGCAGATATTTAGTGGGTTTTTCAGTTGTTATTGACAGTCTTTACAGTATTATTTTTTGACAGTTGTGTCAGACCTAAAAGTTTAGTGATGTTTTGGTGTTTTAAAACCTTATGGCATATTAAGGTATTCCACTCACATGTATCTCTTATTATAAATTTTATTCAGTGCTCACAGCAGGTACCATCTCATAGGTTAGCTTGTAGTCACTTGTGATCGTAAGCACCATGTGGTGTCCAGGGTGTACTCTAGAGACGTTACATAAACATATGGTAAAACATCAATTAAAATATAGGTGTATGGTTTGAAAGGTTATTTCAACAAAATCTACTTGAACTACAATTCTAGAGCAAAAGTTATAGTTAAAATTTCATTAGGAGAATAGTCTTGGGATTATGCTTTCCTATGGGAAAATAGTGTATGGGTACATAAGCTTCACCTTCAAATTCTAGTCAATGAATACTTGGGTAGGCTAGGTTAAGGGTTTTGGTGTTAGTCATTCAATGAAACACCAAAAATTTCACCCACGAATTCTTTTAAATACCTTACGGGTGTGGCTAACAAATCAACCCAAAACCTCAATTGGACATTTCTATTTCTAGGAAGATGCCCAATGATGTTGGGTGTATTTATGCATTCTAATGTTACTATTCTAGTCTTTTTAGCCTTGTTTTATGGATGATTCATATTGTTATTGTGTTTATAATAAGATAAATGTGCATCTAAGTGTCTATGTATGTGTTAACAGTGATTAATAATGTTTTCACACGAGTTTTGATTCAAATTTACTTAGAGTTCAACCGAAAAACTAGTGCGACTAGCTTGAGCTAGGTGTTTGTCTAGTCAATCATGTTGTCTTTTAAAATGTATAATGATTTACTAAGGTTGTTATTGTGTATTTATATCTGAAACAAATTGTTGGTAATGTTCAAGGGTCAATTGGATCAATACCAGAGTTAAAACAATAAGCTTAAGACCAAAGTGAATAAAGCCTAGTCTTAGCTCATGTTTCTAGTTCACAATTGAGGATGTTGTGTTTCTTTGAGCTCTAAATTGTTGTTTTTAATTCTATAAGTTGATTGGTTAATGGACTATGATGATATATGAAGGATTTACAAGATTTAAATCAAGTGGAAACAACTCAAAAAATGCTTAGAATGTATCACGGGAGCACAATACACTATTTGGACTCAATTTGGACACCTGGAATGTCCAGGATGAGTAAGGGCGCATGCAAAAGGACTCTTAGCATGTGTTACACACCACTTGATTCAGAAGGGGTCTTAAATGGTAACCCACTATGTTGCAATCATAATAGCGATAAAAAGGCACAGCATCACGGTGAAAAGTTAACCTGCAATTGTCAAATGATAGAATCTTGGAACGATTTGACCGCTTATCAGGCTAATAGCGATGATCCCACCACCGTAACAAGATGTCTATAAAAAAGCATAATTTTGTTCCTGGATAAAGGATAATTACATGGAAACCCAATCCATGTCGGTGTATGACTTGTCTATTATAAATATAACGTCTTAAAACATGTTTTGGACATCTTGGAACCTCTTTGAAATCATTGGAAGCTACCACAACTTTTTTTATGTTTTTAATCTTTAGTTTATATTTCTTTATGGTTTTAATCATTCATACAACTATTTGGATGTTGATTATGGCTATGAGTGGTTAGAAACTCCCATTCCATGGCTAAAGCCAAGAACATCATTACTACTGCTTTTGATTAAATTTGTTTAATTTGATTATCATTATTGGTTATTTTTTATTCTTGATTTAACTATTTGATGGATTTATCACCCGAAAAATACAGGAATTGTCAACCTTGTGATCTTGGGAGAGGGAACAGGGTGATAGAACATGGGAATAAAAAAAATTTAGTTTCTATTATTTTATGAAATAAGGAATTCAAATTAGCGTCTAGTACAGGGATGCACTTAGATGCCTTACTTGATTCATATCAAGGATGATAGCTTAAAGAACTTAATTGGATTATTATATCCCCAATCAACGATGTAGTTGTAACATCAAAATTAGGTAAATAGTTAGAGGTTGGATACCATGATCATGCAATTAACCCTACAAATCAACAACCAAGATAAGCAAGTTAATGAATGAAGTTCAATAACATAGTATGATTTTTCAAAGTTCTTTAACACTGGGTTTTCTCCAATTGATTGTTCCAAGACTTTTAATTTATGCATTGTTACTTTTTTTTAGTTTAAAAATTACAAACTCTCTTTTTGGTTATGCTTGCATCAATTGAATAGCAATTGTGAACTAGAATAGAATCGTTGTTGAATCAAGTCCTTGTGGGATAGTCACTCGGCTTTCTTGAATGCCACTTTACTACTTGGTAAACCATGTACACTTTCATGTGTGGTTGGGTGTTGTCATCCAAGATATACAAAATTCACCATCCATCCGTATTTCTAAGACAATGAAAGGAATAATCTAACATCTAAATGATTGTTCACAAATACTTGTCACCCATATCCCTATTTCAAGGATGATAAACCTAACCTCATTAACCAAGAATTTGCTCTAATAATTAAGACCTACACATATTTTCACTCTATTCCAACATAACCCAAAGATAGATATTTAGCTACTCATGAAGTTTAAGAAAAGAAATTTACCCAAATTGACTTTCAATGCTTCCATTGAAGAGGCAAAACAAGGATATTCTAAAATCCAACTACAATTATAATTAAAATCTCTTTCAAAATTAGATCCAATAGTATGTCCTAATTTATTAGGGTTTTCACAATCCCAAAATTGAATTCTAGTTAGGAGATATGTCTAAAGTAAAGGGTTTTGACCTTTAAAGAATTTAGGTTTAGCTTCTTAAAATGATGAATTTACCCCTGGACTATTTTCCACTTCATTGCAATCACACTTACTGGATTGTGATAGCCTTACCGCGATAATTGGGTCTGATACTCTGAGCATTACCATCGCAGTACCTGAGGGCTACCAAAATTTTAGCTTTTGCACTAACTCTTCCCTTTTTAATGTTTTTTCAACTCACTTTACTTCTTTTCTTCCCATTACCTATATACCTATAAAACATGGGAATTAGTGCATTCGAATGAGAAATTTGTCTCATTAACATCATTTAACCATAGTAGCATGCGCAAATTTGGGCGTCAAGGATTAGTAAATTTACCACTCATCAGCCAATACTGCATAGATAGACTTTCAAGTAGAGAAAATAAAAAAGTAAAGGTAAAATAAATCGGTTCAGAGGATAAACTTGTTAAGTTCTGGTGGATGGCCAAAATCATTGCCACAAATCGTGAGGAAGCTTTGTGGTTTGGTGGTGTTTTGAAAGGTTCATCACAAATTGCAAATTGCAGCCTGAACTTCCATGACAAGGCTTGGTGGACCATGAGATGACATAGGTTGAGCCCCACCTTGACGTATAATATGGTGGGCTTAAACATAGCAACTCTACTAAAGGTATCATGGTAGGCTATGAGATTGATGTGGCAAAGTGGATTGCTCAAGAAATTAGAGATAGAGCAATGAGTACAAATATGGTTATAGTCTTTCCCTCTCTCTTGACATTGATATGTTTGGATGCGAGAGTCCCAGAACTCCCAAGTATTTATAGGTTTATATATCTAAGGAACTTAACAGATTTATGTCTAAATAAATATGTTATTAACCTAATCTCTAAGGAGTCCAAGTTAGGAGCTGTGATAATTAGTGACACAAATGAGGCTGGAGAGCAAAACACTACAAGGTTCACCAATATAGGTGACGCACCTACTGAGATCAGCCAGTCCAATCCACATGCCTCTTATGCAGCATGTACTTCCCATACTCCCAGTCTCCACCTACTACAACACCATAACTATCCACATCCAGGTCAATTCCAACCAACTATGAATTAGTATCGCGGTTATTTATCTTTAAAGTTATGAAAAGGTTGAGCACTGTGGAAATAAAGGTATGATATATATATATATATATATATATATATATGTATATGTGGAGAAGTCAAAAAATGGGTAGAAAAGAGGGTTACTGAATAAATAAGGATGATTCAGTCTAGGTTCAATGGCTTTGAGCAGCGAATTACATATTAGCTTGAGGGTATCTAGTCCCTAGACCTAGTAGATGTCCAGGATAAGCTAGCCGCACTACAAAATTTAGTTGATGATTTGAAGGTTGTCCAATCCTATCGAGGCCTATTATTAAGGAGACCCACAAGGAAGATGTTGTAGTACCCCAAATTTTCTTCCTAGCTAATTTCGTCCCAAGAATACCTAGTATTAGATTCTAAAGAGAATTATGATTATTCCATGAGAAATTTTCAAGATTTTCAATTTTTGTAATGTGGGAAATTCAATAAGCTTTCCATCGATATATTATTCACCAAAAGCCGACACCCGGGCGAAGAGTTAGAGCCTTTTAGTGCAATAGTGTATCCCTTGAGCCTTCGGCGCGTCACGGAGATAACTCAAATGGAAATTTTCAATTTCTAGTGTTTCTCCGCAATAGTGGCGTGTCATACCAAACTTCCAGGTCACATACAAGGTGGCAACGCAATAGCTCCACATCGCACCACCGTACAATTTCCCATTTGTCACTTTCCAGTGACTTAGAGCGATAGTGGTGCGCCATGCCAGTGACTTAGAGCGATAGTGGTGCGCCATGCCATGGATAAAAATCAGGAAATTTTCTCAGAAATTAAAGGCGTGTCCTATGGTTAAAAGGGTCAATTTCCACACCCTATATAAGCCTTCTAACATGATATTTGTCCCTAATTAAGTAACTTATATTCAAGTAATCTCAAAAACTCTCAAGAACAAGCCGTTGGGTTTCCATAAAAGGTTCAATTCCAAGGGAATTCACCATCAAATTTCAAGAATCTCTCCGTCAATCTTCACGAAATCATGAACTAAGGTATGCGTAGTGTTCATCTATGGATCCCTTTCACCCGTGGAGCTCAAGAAGCAACTTTTAAATAATAAATTATGTTTTTTTTTCATGATGTGGTATGGTTTTGATCATGTTGATGATTGTTAATTATGTTTTAAGATGGTATCTTGGTGTATTCTTATGAAGGTTGTGAACATGTTAGTTGCTATCCATAAATTTAGGTGGTTTAAGATTGGTAAATTGATGACTACACTTATGACATAAAGTGTGCATGTAAGGAGTTTGATAAAATACGTAGAATGATAGAATTCATGTCTTTATGACTCAATAGTCCCTAAATGAAAAGTCCATGCTTTAGCCCTTATGTGTTAACATGAAATCCATGTTATTGTTGTATCATTGTTGTGGTGATATAAAGTGTTCATGATATTGAAGATTTGCATGTATTTACATGTTATATGCATTCCCTTCCATGTGCAAGATGTTGAGAATTGTGCATTATGAAATCCCCTAATTATGGCATTAAAACTTGTGGACTTTATTCCAATGATCAAGTCAGTCATGTGTGTCAATTTCCTTCCATCGATTCCTGTGGGTACTTGTACCCAAAAAATATAGTTGTGTGCCTAGAGCCATGTCATGTTTCACGATATCCTTAATCAAGCAATGTTCCATAGAACTCAGTTAGTCATGTGACTCAGGAAATCTCAGAAATCTCATAATCTCAGTCAGCTAGCAAGTAGTAGTAGAATTTCGTCAGTCAATGGAAATTTAGTAAAACTCAGTCCATCTATAGTTTAGTTAATCATGATCAGTCTATTTAGATGGGAGTAGAAGTTAGCACCGAGTGAACCCAAAGATCGGAACTCACCTGCCAATAGAGGGTGTAATTCCTAGAAGCAATCCTTGCATTCCAGAACTACGTAGCCAGCATAAGTTAAGATATCATACCTGCTAGTTGAGGGTAGATAAGATGGCTTACTTTTTAATTGAGGGTTCCCACCGTTCTCACTAGATTACCTGCCAGTCGAGGGTTCTCATAGCCTATCCTTACCAGTGGCGCGGTATTGACACCCTTCCAATCAGGGCAAGGATTAGAACCCAGCCCAGCTATGTTAGCACACATGCGGAATGTGGGTTAAACCACTACCTCCCACAGTTTCAGTCATAGTCTCAATAAAAGAACTCAGATAGTTCTTTAGATTTCAGTATATCAGGACTATCAAACACAGTCAAATCAGATACACTACAGAACTTAGATAGTTTCATTAGATTTAGGACTATCAGAATAGTCATTCATGTTACTAGTTATGTCAGACATCATTAGCTATATGTCATCAGTATTTATACTCAGTTTTCATATTATCACGATCTCAGTTACTATGTATTCATGTGTCCACTCTTACGTTTATATTATTCAGTCAAGTAGCATTGTTCTTGCATATGAACTCCATGCATTTAGCCTACTCACTTGCATACTCATTATATTCCAACGTACTAATACATTTGTGCTATGTTTTTTCTTTTATCTTATATTATAAGTCCAAATACACGAGTTACAGATCAGCAGTAGCAGTAGCATTTCAGTACTTAGAGTTGTAGTGAGTCCTCTTCATTTTAGGATGATATGATTTGAATTTATTTATTATTTCAGTTAGCTTTGAGTTTACGGAGTTAGTTGGAGACCTGTTCCTTCAACTCCTTAATTCAGACAGTACTTATAGGCTTTCAGATTCAGTTTAGTTTTGTTTTAGTATTGTGATACCACTTTATTCAGACATTATCATTATTTAGTTATGCAGTATTGAACTTTATTGCCTTTTAGTTCATGTTTCCATATTTTATTACATATTGTGCAGTCTACAGGTACAGATATCATTCATGGGTTAGCTTGTCGTCCTATGGGGTTATGAGTACCGTGTAGCATTTCGGGCATCAGGCTTCGGGTGTTACAAACTTAGTATCAGAGTCTAAGGTTCAATAGAGTCCTAGGAAGTCTGAAAGAAGCATCTAGTAAAGTCTTGTACATGGGTGTGTTGCATGCCACATTTATGTGTAGAAGGATATGAGATGTTTTAAGAATGATTTCCCCTCATTTAGTATTCATGTCATGCCAGTGAGCATAATTACAAGTCAGTCTCTCAGTCTAATCCGCTTCTTCTCTTAATTTCAGAATATGCCTCCCAAGAGAAGAAACTAATCCGCTTCTTGCTCAGTCATTAGCTATTTATAATGAATGACCAGCTGTCGTTTTGGCCAACCCAGTGGACAATTCAGCTGCAGCTAGAATTTGGGACTTTACCCGAATGAATCCTCCAGTCTTTCTTGGGTCTAAGACAGATGAATACCCATAGGAATTCATTGATCAAGTTCAGAAGGTCATAGATATCATGCGAGTTAATTTTTCTCAGAGTACTGGGTTAGCCGCATACTAGTTATAGAATATCTCTCACACTTGTTACAAATAGTAGAAGTCTAAGAGGTTAGAAGATGCAGGTCCTATTGAGTGGGAGGAATTTGTTACAACTTTGTTAGACAGATTCTTTCCCCAATAGCTAAGGGAGGCAAAGGTTCTAGAGTTCACCAACCTCAAGAAGGGTAATATGATGGTGAAAGAGTATTCTCTTAAGTTTACTCAATTAGTCCGATACGCCCCTCATGTGGTTGTAGACAGAAGAGCCAAAATGAGTAAGTTTGCTTCAGGGGTAAATGATAGCGTGGTTAGTGAGTTTGGATCCGCCATGCAAAATAGCGACATGAATTTAGCCAGAGTTATGACACATGCTCAGCAGATAGAGGAGCAGAAAGTTAAGGTGAGGAAAAGATAAAATAAGAAGGCAAGGTCAGGTAATTTCAACTTTCTCAGCCCAAGTCAGAGGGATAAAACCATTCTCAATTTTGCTTAAAGTCATCAGTTCCATCCCTTTCTTCCGCCAGTGCTCCAGTGCCAAAATTCAGAGATGGCAACAGAGAAAGAGCACTAAGCTTTAAGTCTCAGGGCAGTGTTAGCAATGCCCACACCTATCCTCGTTGTCAGACTTGTGGAAAGAACCATCAGGGTACATACAGAGATGGCAGCGATACCTTCGAGCATGGAAAATAATATCTAAGGGGCGTGTTTATCATCTCGTGCATATTAAGGACTCTAGTTCTGAATCTCCTAGCTTTGAATTAGTCCCGGTGGTTAATGAGTATTCATATGTATTTCCTGAAGATTTCCAGTCATTCCTCCATAAAGAGAAATAGACTTCAGCCTAGGTTCTTCCAGACACTCAACCTATCTCTATTCCACCATATAAAATGGCACCAGTAGAACTCCAAAAATTGAAAGAAATAGTTGAAAGGTCTCTTAGATAAGGGATTCATCAGACCCAGCATTTCCCCATGGGGTGCACCAGTCTTATTCATGCTCAAGAAAGACGATTCTCCCAGAATGTGCACTGATTACCGTTAACTCAATAAAGTCACAGTCAAGATCATGTATCCACTCCCCAGAACTGATGACCTATTTAACAAACTTCAAGATGCTAGTTATTTCTCTAAGATAGACCTCAAATAAGGTTAGCATCAGCTCAGTGTTAGAGAATGTGACATTTCGAAGATAGCTTTCCGTACTCGATATGGTCCCTTTGAATTTCTAGTCATGTCCTTTGGTCTTACTAATGCCCTAGAATCTTTCATGGACTTGATGAAATGGGTGTTCAAGAAGTACTTGGACATGTTCATCATAGCCTTCATAGATGATATTTTGGTTTATTCTTGCACAGAGCGCGATCATGTAGACCATCTCAAAATAGTACTTCAGACTCTCAGAGATCATCAGTTATTCACCAAATTCAGTAAGTGAGAATTTTGGCTAAGGTTAGTAGCATTCATTGGCCATATCATTTCCGGTTATGATAGTAGAGTGGATCCTCAAAATACCAAAGCAGTAAGAAACTGGCCTTGCCCGGTATCTCTATCAGATATCAAGAGTTTCTTAGGCTTATCTGGATATTACAGATGGTTTGTTACGGTATTTTCTTCTATTGCATCCCCTATGTCCATATTGACTCAGAGAAGGTCAAGTTTCAGTGGCCAGATTCTTGTGAGAAGAGTTTTCAGGAGTTAAAGACTCGACTCACCTCAACTCCAATTCTAGCTCTTCTAGATAGTTTAGATGGGTTCATGGTGTATTGTGATGCATCAAGATTAGGTTTGGGTTATGTCCTCATGCAGCATAGTAAGGTCATAGACTACGCCTCCAGACAGTTAAAGCCCCATGAGAAGAATTATACTACTCATGATCTTGAGTTAGCGGAGATCTATTGGTGGAGAAGGATACAGAGAGATGTTGCATTTTTTGTAGCTAAGTGCTCTACATGTCAGCAGGTTAAGATAGAGCATCAAAAACCTAGTGGTCATATGCAGGAGTTCATTATTCCTACTTGGAAGTGTGAAGAAGTGAACATAGACTTGTTAACGGGTTTTCCTTAGACTCGTCATCAGCATCATTCTATTTGGGTCATTGTAGACAGAATGACCAAATCAGCTCACTTCCTTCCAGTTCATACCTCTTATTCAGTGGTGGATTATGCAAAACTCTACATCAAGAAGTTGGTTAGATTACATGGTACTCCATTATCTGTTATCTCAGATAGAGGTACCCTGTTTACCTCTTATTTCTGGAAAGCATTCCAAAAGGGTCTTGGTACCCAAGTTTATCTCAGTACAACCTTTCATCCTTAGATAGCTGGTCAAGTAGAAAGGACCATTCTGACTTTATAAGATATGCTAAAGGTGTGTGTACTTGATTTCAAGGGTAGTTGGGATGACTACTTTCCTTTGATTGAGTTTGCATACAACAATAGCTACCATTCTAGTATTCAGATCACTCCATTTGAAGCTCTCTATGGTAGGAGGTGTTGTTCTCCAATTGGTTGGTTTGAAGTTAGTAAGGCCTCATCCATAGGACCTGACTTGGTATTTGATGCGCTAGATAAAGTCCAGTTGATTAAAGATAGACTCTGAGCTGCTCAGAGCCAACAGAAGTCTTATATAAATGTTCATAGAAAAGATCTCGAGTTTGAGATTGATGACTATGTCTATCTAAATATCTCTCCCATGAAGGGAGTGAAAAGGTCTAGCAAGAAGGGAAAGCTCAGTCCTCGATATGTCGGTCCCTTCAAGATTCTTAGTATATTAGGCAAGGTAGCTTATGAGCTCGTATTGTCTTCAGATCTAGCCTTAGTTTATCCAGTCTTCCATGCCTCTTTTCTCAAGAAGTGTATAGGTAACCCAGCAGTTGTAGTCCCTATTCAGAGCATTGATTTTTAGAACAACCTGTCTTATGAAAGATTCCAGTTGAAATCCTAGACTATCAGACTCATAGATTGACGAACAAAGAAGTCCCTCTAGTTAAAGTTCTTTGGCAAAATTATTCCATTAAGGGAGCTACTTGGGAAGTAGAAGCAGACATGCATACCAAGTATCCTCACCTCTTCCCCACCAACTCAGATCAAGTTCAAGGTAATAGTTCTCCTTAAGCTTACTCAGTTTGATGCTTGGTGTTCATCATAAACTTGGTATCAAGTACCATCGCATAGTCAGTCATGCATTCATGTATCAACTCAGTTAGATAAAATTTTGCATTAGACATACATTCTCACTGTGAGAAAATTTAGTTCCTCAGAGCACTCAGTTATGCATTAATGAATCAGCTACACATGCATCAGATATGCATGTTCAGTATGTTATGTTTAGCTTGTCATTCATGAGACGATGTTCCAGTTATCCATGTTTAGTTCATGTTCAGCTTATCGTTTACCCTTTCAGCCAGTCTCATTCGAGGAAGAATGTTCCTAAGGGGGAGATATTGTAATACCCTAAATTTTCTTTCTAGCTAATTTAGTCCCAAGAATGCCTAGTATTAGCTTCTAAAGTGAATGATGATTATTCAATGATGAATTTTCAAGATTTTCACTTTTTTCATGTGGGAAATTCAATAAAATTTCCATCGATATATAATTTGCCCAAATTCAACACCCGGGCGAAGAGTTAGAGCCTTATTAGTGCAACAGTGTATCCCTTGAGCCTTCAACGCGTCGCAGAGATAGATCAAATAGAAATTATCAATTTCCAGTGTTGCTCCATGATAATAAAGTGTCGCGCCAAACTTCTCGGTCACAGACAAGAAGGCAACGTGAAAGCTTACCAATACGTTACCGTGCGATTTCCCATTTGTCACTTTCAAGTGACTTGGCGCGATAGTGGAAGCGCGGCAAGGATAAAAATTGGGAATTTTCTTAGAAATTAAAGAAGTTTCCTAGGGTTAAAAGGGTCAATTTTCCCACCCTATATAAGCCTTATAACACGAGATTTGTCCCTAATTCAGCAACTTATACGCAAGTACTCTAAAAAAAAACTCAAGAATAATCCCTAGGGTTTTGATAGAAGGTTCAATTCTAAGGTAATTCACCATCAAATTTCAATAGTCTCTCCATCAATCAACACGAAATAACGAACTAAGTATGCATAGTTTTTATCTACGGATCCCTTTCATCTGTGGAGCTCAAGAACCAACTTTAAAATAATAAATTATAGTTTTTTCCATGATATGGTATGGTTTTGATCATGTTGATAATTGTTAATTATATTTTAAGATGGTATCTTGGAGTATTCTCATGAAGGTTGCGAATCTTGGAGTATTCTCATGAAGGTTGCGAACATGTTAATTCCTATCCATAAATTTAGGTGATTTATGATTGTTAAGTTGATGAATACACCTATGCCATAAAGTATGCATGTAAGGTGTTTGATAAAATGCCTAGAATGGTAGAATTCATATCTTTATGACTCACCTACCAGTAGAGGGTAAGATTCTGAGAAGTAATCTTTGTGTTCCAGAACTACGTAGCCAGCGTAGGTTGAGACATCATACCTGCTAGTTGAGGGTAGATGAGGTGGCTTACCTACTAGTTGAGGGTTCCTACTATTCTCAATAGAGTACCTGCCAGTCGAGGGTTCTCACAGTCTGTCCTTACTAGTGACGCGGTATTGACACCCTTCCAACTATTGCAAGGATTGGATCCCAGCTCAGCTATATTAGCATACATGGGGCATTTCGTTAAACCACTACCTCCCACAGTATCAGTCTTAGTCTCAGTAAAAGAACTCAGATAGTTCTTCAGTTTTTAGTATATCAGGACTGTTAGACACAGTTAACTCAGATACAATATGAAACTCAGATAGTTCCATCAGATTCAGGACTACCAGATACAGTCATTCATGTTACTAGTAATCAATACTCATTTATCAGTTATATCAGACATCAATAGCTACATGTCATCAGCTTTTAGACTAAGTTTACATGTTATCACGATCTCAGTTACTATGTATTCATGTGTGCACTCTCACGTTCATATTAGTAAGTCAAGTAGCATCATTCATGCATATGAACCCTATGCATTTAGCATACCTCACTTGAATACTCAGTACATTCCAACGTACTGACACATTTGTGCTATGGTGTTTCCTTTATCTTACACCATAAGTCCAGAGACACGAGTTCCAAATCAATAGTAGCAGTAGCATTTTAGTACTAAGAGTTTCAATGAGTCCTCTTCATTCGAGGATGATATGATTTGACATTATTTATTATTTTAGTTAGCTTTCAGTTTATGAAGTTAGTTGGAGACTTGTTCCTTTAGCTCCTTAATTCAGACAGTACTTAGAGGCTTTTAGATTCAGTTCAGTTTTATTTTGGTATTGTGATACCACTTTATTCAGACATTATCATTATTCAGTTATACAGTATTGAACCGTATTGCCTTTTTGTTCATGTTTCTAGATTTTATGATATATTATGCAGTCTATAGGTACATATATCATTCATGGGTTAGCTTGTGGTCCTTCGAGGTCATGAGCACCGTGTAGCATTCTGGGCACCAAGCCTGGGGCATTATAGATGTGGTTGAAAATATTTAGTTTGTCAATAAAGTAACCCTGTATCTGGAGAGGGGAAGAAAGAAGAAAAAAAGAGAAGAGGAATGTAGGATTAAGATACTAATAATGCAATAAGAGAGAGACTTTAGAGTGAGAGGGACCTAAAGAAAAGGGTCTAAGAAATGGCAGTGGGGGCTGGTGTTTGACACCCGTTGATGCTACTGGGATGAGCAGTAGTACAACCCCGCTTCCTGAGCCATCTTTGAGCGCGCCATCCACCATCAGTGCCACTATTATTGAAAGTGTCCTGACAGTTTTTGGGAGTGCTAATGTTGAGGGTGGGACCTAATCTGAGGTACCAAGTGTTGATCCAGCTTGATCTAGTACCTAGGGTACCCAGTTATTTCTCCACCCTTTATTTAGTATTTTTAGATGCACTGGGGACAGTGCATAGGTATTTAGTTGGGGGTAGGGGTGTACCGCATAGCTATTTTAGGTTGTTGTTGTCTGGTTTCTTTTCCTATGCACTGCAATTTGAATGCAGAACTAGTTTGCCATGTGTGACTTGTGTGACATTTAATTGGGCAGAAACTTGGTATCTAAGGAAGTAAACATTTTGTTAATATGATTATGCTGATATTTTTGAATATGTTGAAAAAATTCATACCCCTAATAAAAATTTTGATAGTTGTGTGATCTGTGTATGTGTGTGGCTGCTATGAATATAATAATGGCATTAGAATTAGGGATAAAATAACTGTGGAGAAAAATTTCATGAACTGGATAGGAAGTAACTAGCAATGTGATCATATACAATGTATATGTGAGGCGTTACCTAGTTCCCTGTGTGTATGGAATCTAGAAGTTGCCCGGCTGCTCTTGCTTAGGTTGTAGTGGAGTTGGTTAGAAAATGATCATATGCTATTTTTTGTGAATAGTCCTCTTGAGCATAAATTATCCATCCTAATGAAATATGAATCCTTTTATCCTAAATTTGAGCCCCAAAGTAAACCTATATTTTTTGCTTACACCAATTCACCTTCCCATTTAAATTGTAATAAACTTGATTTGGACCTGGTTCTCTATGGACGATGTGTACCTTAACTTAAGGAAATCACCAAAGTTGAGGGTGACTATTATAGGGGTACATAGTATAAAACGTGTATACAGAAAGGGTATAGATAAGTGCAAAATGAGTAGGGGTGGGGGTGGTAGATATGATGAAAATAAAATAAAACAAAAAAGAAAGCCAAAAAAAATGAAAAAGAAGAAAAAGAGTGAACGAAATAAACCACACCTAGCTTAAATAAGTAGTAAAAGAATAAAAATAGAGAAATAAGGCAAATTAAACAAGATGTTGAAAGAGTGGACCCCAACGAAATCATAGTGCCAGGGAGACTAAGTCACTAAGAAAATCCTCAGATTTACCTTACTAGTCCCAAGCCTACATTACAAGGCTAATAGAAGCCTATGGGATTCTATATATAATGATTGAAACTTCTTTATGAGTATGAGAGCCTTTTGACTATACCCATGTTATTATGAGTGATCAAATTGAGATATGGGGACCTCTTTGATTGTAAGGGTACAAGGGTTGCATTAATAGATTACTTATCTATCTGGGTAGTATATATCTAGGCCTACTGGTTCGTTGCCAATGTAATTCCATAATTGCATTCTTGTGTGTTACACTATTGTACATGATATTTATGTACAATTACACTTTGAATAGTAAAAATAGGAAGGGTTTAAAGTGCTTGATCATTAATTGATGAGTTGACTGCCAAAGGTGTCTTAGGATCTCCCCAGATAAGCATCATTTCTATTTGTATTTTGTGCTTTTTCCTGAGGAGATGGAAATGTTCTAGGTTGACGGTGTTGATGTGTCATGGAAACATGGAACATTCAATGCTTAAAACAGTGATATTATGCATTAACTTAGATTATTTCATCGGATATGATGTGTATTTTGTGTTCTTTGTAGGGATACTAGTTTTAAAGTGGTGTTGGAATACAAAGGAGAAAAGAAATTTTTGAAAAGTCAAAGTATTGGTCTAGCTAGGAGTTGTTAAGTCACCTTACGACTCATAGCTAGACATATAAGTTTAACAATGGTCAAAGAAAATTTCTAGAAATGAAGGCAAAGAAGACTACAAGTTGTAAGTCCAAACAAAGAATCGTAGTGTAAAGCAGTATTGAGAATAGTATGAAAGGTCTTAAAGGTTAATTCTCCAATGGTAACAAGTGAAAGCCACAAGTCATAAGGACTGACTATGACTCGTGGTGAGAAGTCATAAAGATAACAAACTCGAGAGCCCTGAAGATGAAAAGCTACTGGAGTGACTATGATTTGCAACTTCTGACTTGTATGGTGATATTATGAGTCATAACTTCTGAGACCAACAAAGATCTACGATAGCAAGAACTAGGTCGTAACCAGATATAACAACTCATTGTAAGACATGCAACCACTGCCGACTTATTATTCCTATTTTGTTTTGATTAGGTTTCCTTTGTTATTTTGAGATACTATAAATACCCTAGGGTTATTCCATTATCATATTACTTACTTTTGATACTTTTTCACATACTTTCACTTATTGATACACTTGACATTTTCATTCTTGGGTTTTTAATTTTTTATACAGTTGGAGACTTTGGATTTCATTCTTTAATATTCTTGCAATTAATGACATGTCTTCTTCTTTTATTTCCATGGGTTGTTTCGTAAGTATGAGCAACTAGTTTTCTTGACTAGGGTTGTGGTAACCTTGGCAGATGAACATCGTAGGGGATGTGGGATATTTACCTATTTTATTGTGACTTTTCATATTAATTGTACGCCAAGCTTTTGCAGAAGCTTAGAAGTTGCTTATATCTAAGATCATCCTCAAAAGGGAGTTCAAGGTTGGCTATAGGAGCTTATGATAGTAATTTGAGGCTATCAACCCTCATCTAAGCAACTTGATACTCAATGGTGATAGTTGTACTAGGGTTACAGACAAGGGATAATAAGGTGATACCCTAATACTCAAAAACTGAAGGGTGAGATTTATCAATGTGTTCACAAGATGGTTGATAATACATAGATTTATTGACATTACATGCAGAGCAGTAGGATAGGTGAGTTGAATATGAGAATATTATGAAATTAGAAGCCAGGGAAGCACATTCCTAGTGTTCATTTCTTATTATTTACATTCTAAAGCACTCAAGCTTGATTACCTGTTACTATTGATTGCAAATCCCCCCCATTTACTTTTCTACAATGTGTATTATTTCATCAAGTTAGAGACATTACAACATGCATTACTTGTAGGTTCGACCTCAACCTGGTTTGGTTACTGTATTTGACATGGACCGCGATATACTTCCTTAGAAGATAGATTTGGACGACATCAATCACTAAAAAAGAGCCATATTCCAGTCACTTCTTTGGTCATTCTAGACTTCACCCTGTAATTACCTTTACCTATGTCTGTTGACTTATGTACTATCGATATTGTGGTCCTAGTCATTAGGGCTAAGAGAGGTCTAGAGAAGGAGCTACAGGACCTGACTATGGACTTTGGACAGGCCTTAAAAAGGGCATCCCCTGATTCAATTGTGTTATCATCAATTAATGCATGGAAGCAAGTAGATATAGTAGCGGTGCCTCTTCGAACCATTCCATACTATCATCTCTTCAATATGACCCGCAACATGCCTCAGATAGGGGTGAGTCTGATAAGGATGCTTAGAGAATTCTAGCTATGTCTTTATCCCTTGTTTTATATTATAGTTATGCACTGGAGATAGTTCATAGTCTTTGGTTGGGGTGGGTGATTACCACAACTGAGGGTTTTCCTTTCCATGTTTGTTTTACTGTCGGTTATGTTATCATAGTAGAACTGGCATGTTTAAGGTATTTTAGTATTTTGTTTTATGTGTTTTGCTTTTTTTGTATTTAATTAGAATAAAAATTAGGAACCTAAGGGCAGTTGACATATTTTGTTTATTTTTAAGTGTTTCTGAAAATTGATACCCCTCCAAAAAGATTTGTAAACTGTATGATGTAAATATATATGGGACTATTATGAATTTTGTGATGACATTGGGATTAGGGATACAATAATCATATCTTATCATTACATGAACTAGATAAGTAGTAATTGGTAATATAACTGGTACCATATATGTGTGAGATACTTACCTAGTTCCCTTTGTACATTTGATCAAGAACTTTTCGGCTTGTATTATAAAGGTTGTAGGATAGTTGGTTAGACATGATCATAGGACATTTTTTATTTAATCCACTCTTAGCCTAAATGATCATCCAAATGTGAAAAAGTATCCCTTGATCCCTAATCTGAGCATAAATTGACCAATTTTTCTTGTTTTAACCTTTTACCTTCCTAAACTTGAGTACAATGAGCTTATTTTGGCCTTGATCCCTCTATGGAAATTGTGCACCTCAACTCAGGAAAGTTTCCTAAGTTGAGGGTGGCAATCATAGGGATGCCTAGTTAAAATTGGGTATAAAGAAGGGTTTGAATAAGAGAGAAGAAATTAGTGCTGGGCATGGTTAAAGAAAGAAAAATAAAAAAAAGAAGTGAAAAAGTAAAGGAAAATAAAAAGAGAATAAATAAATCAAACCCAACCTGAATAAGCAATAAAAGAAAAAAAGAAGAAATTAAAAAAAGTTGGTGGAGAAGTGGATCGCAAATGTAAGTGTAGTGCAAGGGTGAGTCACTAGTTCCCAAATGTATCATACCAGCCCCAAGCCTATATTACAAATCGAATTAAGCGCTATAGTGATCCTAGTTCGACTATCCAAAAAAACTAAGGTAAAGAAATTAAGGGAAAGCCTATGGTATTTTATGCACATTGAATGGGTATTTTATTATGAGTATGCGTGTCTCAATAGCATCCTCGTATGGACATGCATGATCATATTATGAGTGGAACTTCTTTATTGTGAGGGTACATGGGTTGCCTTGCTAGCTGCTTATTTGTTTGGGTAGTGTAACTTGAGGATTTTCTTGATTATCTGTTGCTAATGCAATGCCATATAATGATTCCTTTGTGTCGCATTGTGGTTCTACATATATCTACAGAGTTTCTTTTGAAAAATTTATAATAGGAGGGCATGATAATTTTGAGCTGAAATTGAGTTTACTAATGTAGGTGCTTTAGGTTTCTCTTGGTTATAAGTCATGTTGTGTTGGTTAAGTGTTTATTTCCTAAGTACATGCAAATTTTCAAAATTGAGGGAGTTAATGTGTCATGGTTTCATGGCACTTTCGTTGCTTAAAATTGGAAATCATGCAAGAACTGAGGTCTGTTTTGTTATATATGATGTGTTTTGTGTTTGTTTTGCAGGAAACTAGATTTTGGAGATTAAAAGAAGAAAAAGAGTTAAAGTATAGCAGAGAAACCCCACTTACAAACCCATCTATGGGCCATAAGTGAGACTTATACCCATCGTATTGCCATTATATATGTTAGACGGAGAACTCATGAAAGTTGTAAAGATGCCAAGTTTTGTCTGAGACTTATAGAGGCTATTTATGGGGTGTAAGTGGTATTTATGCCCTCATAAGTACAATCATTAGTGGGTGTTCTGCAGCATGAAGATTTGGTTTGAGACTTACGAACCACCTAGGGATCCATAGGTAGTACTTACGACCCTTAAGTGGTTCTGTAAGTAGTTGCCGCCCAATTTTCTTTTTTATTTTGGATATGATTTTTAGGTAATCTATAAATATCCCTTTGAAGTCTTTATAGTAGTTTACATACATTGTACATTCACAACACTAGATTGATTCTAAGATTTAACTTTTGATCTTGGAATCCTTTGTTTTAGATTTTTACAATTGAATATTAATTTGAGATTCTGGTTTTATTCTTCAATTATTTTAAGATAATTGATATTCTTTATTTTATGAATTTAATAAATGTTCTTGCATCCATGTGCAGCTAAACCACCTACCTTGGGTTGTTGAAACCCTGATGGATTAATGAAGTGGAGGACGTGCAAAGTCGTTCTTGATCTATTTTTTCATGTATTCTGATCTTCTTCGGTGTGTTTCTTTCCTAACTATTGCAGAAGTTAAGAACCATCAGTATTCGATACTTACTCCAAAGAGAGGTAGAGATTAGGATATGAATATTGCTATAGTTATTTGAATCTATCTATCTTTATCTAATTAATTTAATACTCAAAATGTAATAGTTTATATAGGATCCAAGACAAGGGTTAGTAACACGACACTCCGAGACTCAAAAGGTGATGAGTTAAATTACCAAAGGCGTTCACAAGACGGTTGGTGATACATATCTTGTTAGATTCTGGATGCATAGCTTGATAGAGCACAATAAGTCTACGAAGTTAAGAAGTCAGGGGGAACACAGTTCTAGTATTCATCTCATATTAATTTCAACCCAAGCAATCAAGATTTGTTACAATTGATATTGTTCTCAGAAATATCCCCCATTTATTTTTTTGTATTTTTCTGGGTACTTCAGCATGTTCGTGATAGATATTCGGCCTATTCCCTGTGGTTTGGCCCCAACCTTTGAGTGGGTTATATTTTTACAATGGTCACGTTATACTTTCTTAGAGGTGTAATCTTGAGCTACATCAGTGAGTCCCACACCCATTGGCTATTTTCACCAAATTTTGACCAATAGCCCAAAATAAGGTTGAAAGCCTTAGTACCCGAACCAAAGGTCCCTTAGCCTAAAATTGATGTTTTGGAGATAATGGAACTATAATAATTGGCATACATAGTCTTTATATTGATGTTTGCTATTCATAGCCAATTTATATGAGCGAAGGTTTCAAAATAGAGAAGTGACTCCAAAAACCAAATGAACTGCCGATAACTAAGTTGTCAGCTCCAACAAGTCAAAAATGACTTGGGGTGGCTATAGAAAAGCTCTAAATAGTGGATATGTAGGGTAATGAAGAAAATAACCTGAAGGGTCATCACCTAAAGAATACTCAGAGCCAAGTTATTCCATGTAACAATTCACATTTTAGAAGGAATGATCATTTAAAGTTAATCCTAGTAGAATCTTGTACGAGAACTTATTCAACATAGGAGTTTTCAACTCAACTTTGTGTTGGGAGTTTCTTATGACCTTGAATCACCTGCAATACTCTTACCAAACATAAAAATTAACCTTAAAACTTATAAATACTTAACGATCAGCGAGTTTAGGTCTTAATACATACTTAAAATAATTCAAATCTTAGACCAAAATTTTAGGGTGTTACAGTTAGATAAGTCACACTATCTTGAATTCTCAATGTGTATGGAGAATATGTATTATATTATAAAGTCAATTCTGATGATCCTTGCCCTCCTTGAATTTTCGTAAAATAATATCATTAAATGTTAAAATGGTACCATTTGAAGCTCACACAAGAGACAATATTGAACTTCTATTTGTTTGTTAGGGTGAGTGAAATTTAGTTACATGGACTATATTCAGTCCATTATGCAATACATTAAATTGATGTAGGAATAGTAGAGAATTTCTCAGAGCTACCAGGAGATACAAGAATATATGACACAATGAAAAATATAATATTACAAATCTAAGTGGGTGTTCCTAAAGTTATTTCCTACGAAAGGCATCATGCTTTCAAGACACAAATTCTCAGGTCATACTGGCACCTACCATAACTCACCAGTAGGTAAGCCAACACATAGTCTGGAACAACTAGTAGAAGACTAATAAGAAAAGAAAAATCCTAGACAAAATAAAAATGAGAAAGAAGACAAGATGACAGTAAATATTTTTTCCTAAAATCTGATGAGGTTAGTACAAGATCCACTATTAATTAAGACCACATGGTGAAATATATATATCTATATATATATAGATATGCACACATAAACACATATACAAAACCATCTATGAAATCCAAAAGAAATATCAGTCCAACAAAAGAGGGAGAGCAATAACAACTATGAAGGCCAAGAGCTCACCCTAATCTCTGATCCATGGTAGCTCCGCATAATGCACATATTAGCGGTGAAACATCATATTATAATATGCAAGGTGTAGAGTGTAGTATGAGTACCAACATGAGATAGTTAGTTGGCATCAACCGATTAACCTCAAAAGATAATTAAATATAAACAATATGGAATGTAGGAATTCATATTTCATACAATTATCTAAGAAATGATTTGTAATAATACAAATAGAATAGTAAAGATAAAAAATCATACCCTACAAGTAATTCATGATAAAGGTAAAATATCATAAAAAACTAGCCAATACGCAAATGAAGAATGAAAAAAAAGATGTATAGAAGTAGTACAATGCAAGCAGGTAATATATAATAAGAATAGATAAGGTTGAAGAAGGATATATGATATTACTATACATATACGATTGAATACGATGCATAACATAAGGGAGATATCCTAACATCTCGAGGGTCATAACCTAATAGAGGAGCTAACTCTAGCATAATGTCTAAAATATGAATAATCCCAAATGATATAGAGTAATCTACGATGATGAGAACAAACACAAATACTAAAGATACCATGAAACTGACAAATAAAAAGTAAAAGGATAAAATGTACATTTGATAGAAATATAGACACAAGAAGATACAAAAGAGGGCAACCAAAGGGTGTATCAAACCCAAAGACCTCCCTTATTGATTACCTATTAGCACCTAGCTCTTACGTTGACCAAAACGGGGATCAAATCTTGCCATATGTAGCTTTGATTATGAGAAGCTAAACTGCAAGGAACTAGGTCCCAGGATGTGCAAGTATTATATAACTGGAGCACGGTATCTGGACAATTTTTTCTTCTTTTGTAACAAACTTGCAGGTGCTATTGTCTAACTTAGACAGCTGGTCCAATGGTATTTCAACCCTATTCATCACACATCTCTTAAATAAAAGATATGCCTCTTCAACAAATAGGTTTTGCACATTCTAAAGTGTGAAATGATGCAGCAAAAACTCTATTTCAAGATAGCTCAAGTATTGCTCATGCTCCTATCATTGTAATATTCTTAAAGAGTGTGTAAAGGTTATTAAGTGTGGAATTATAAGAGAATTACTTAAAGCTATAAGAGTAATATCTTGTTTTCTCATTAAAAGAGTTGCTTAGATAGAGTTGCTTAAAATTGAGACTGATCAGAGTTAATCGGTGTAGAGACAGTCCTTAGTAGAGTTACCAAGATAAGATGGTAGTAGAGCTGCTGCTAGAGCAAGGAGCCTAGATTTAGGTTGAAATCTATACTGTAATCAAGATTTTGATATTAGTGGATTTAGAGGTTCTTATGTGGGCAAGCTGTGATTTTTCCCTTCCTGGGTTTCCACGAAAAATCCTTGTGTTATTTTTTCTTTCTGAACTATCTTTGGTCTTCTTGTACTCTATGATTTGATTGACTATGATGGATTCTGTGGGACCTGGTCCCTCACTATGTGGAGTAACCCCCAATGGTTTCATCAATTGGTATCAGAGTGGAAACACTCTAGAAGGTTCCTACCTAGAGGTATTTGGTTAGCACGTCTACTCCACCTAACCTAGAAGAAGGGCAATCTATAACTAAACCTCCAATATTCAATGGAAAGTATAATGGGTAGTGGAAAACTAGGATGTTTGACTTCATCATGGATTAGGATAGTGAACTGATACATTATTCTTGATGGTCCTCATGTACCTATAAGAGAAGTAAAAAATAGAAGATGTAATGAAAATGGATGTCAAAAGCCAGAGAGAATTCAATGATGAAGATAGAAGATTAAAAACATTAAAAAGTGAAGAAAATGTTAGTATGTGGCATAGGTACTGATGAATACAATAGGATCTCTATTTGTAAAAATGCTAAAGAGATCTGGGATTATTTAAGGACTACTCATGATATACAACGGATGTGACGGACTCTAAAGTTGAAATGCTGACAACTCAGTATGAAACCTTCACAATGAAAAAAGAAGAGACAATACAAGAAATGCATATAAGATTCACCTCTATCACAAATGAGCTACACTGCTTAGGAGAGGTGATTCCATTGCATAAACAAGTAAGGAAGATTCTTATTGTTCTTTCCGAGTCATGTGAAAGAAAAGTAGATTCCATAACTGAGGAGAGAAATCTAAAGACCCTCACCATGGATGAGTTCATTAGAAATTTAAAAACTCATGAACTAAAGAAGAAACAAGAGCTAGTGAAGAAAGATTTCAAAATGGAAAAATCTTTGGCATTGAAGGATTCAAAGAACAACTAAAGTGAAGAAGAAACTGATGTTTCCTATTTGGTAAGTAGAATTGTCAAATCAATGAAAAGAATTAGTAATTCCAAAGAAGAAGAAGCGGCAGCAGCAAGGGAAGCATTGTTGAGGTGTGTCACAAATGAGTAAGTCTTGAGCATTTTATCAAGGACTGCCCAATGCACAAGATAAATTACTAGGATTATCTCAACACTTTTGGTGAAAAAAGAAGAAACAGGGACCAATTCCTTATAAAATAAAGAAGACATATTGTAGCTAATTTTGCAGTGAAATAAGCCTTAGCTGGTTGGGGTGATTCCTCCAGTGAATCAAATGAATCTAAAAAGTCTGCAGACATTTCAATGCTTGTAGTGGAGGATAAGAAAGTGACCTTTGATACCTTATTTGCTTTTATAGAAAATACTAAAGATGAAAAAGAGGATGAGTTAACACTCTCAGACATTAAGGAAAACCTATAAAATTACTCTAGTAAAAAAGTAAAAAAAATTTCCAATATGTTGATTGTTACTATATGTGAAATGACAAATGAAAAAAATGCTCTGGAAGACAAGGTGTAGAGTCAAGAGTTTGAGTTCATTGCTCTAACTCTTCAAATATCTCAAATTAAAGAGTAGGTCACTAAGCTGAAATTTGAAAATTCAATCTTAGTCAATCAACTCGGAAAAAAGCTGATAGTGCCTATGATAAAGAAAAGGTTAACACTCCAGAAGAAATAATTGAATATCATAGGCTTCATCTAACAACTTGGACTCTCCAAATATAAAAAACTAATCAAGAAGTTGCTAAGATATACTTGAAATTTTGAGTTTGGTAAGTCAACTGGAGAAAGAAGAAGGTTTTGACTGTAAAGAGAAGAAATAAGTCTCAAGGTTTTGGGTTGATCTTGAAAAAAAGCTGGAGATTCTCAAGTGCTTCTCATGACTACACTTCAGGAGAATGAGGAGTTAGTAAGGGACCTAGTCCATTTAAGGGAAAAAATTAATAAATCTGTACAATGGATTGCATCTTCTCTGATCCTTTCTAACTTGACTAATCAAGGTGCTAACAATGGAAAGGGTCTTAGTTATCAAGAAGGAAACCCACCTTGTATCTCTTAAGGGACAATTGCTCATAATTCTAAGAACAAGGTTCACAAGCCTATATGCACTCATTGTGGAAGAGATGGGCACACAAGCAAAGATTGTTAGAACTTGATTAGAGCTAGGATGAATGTTTTCAGATATATTTAGTAAGGAAAAGCACATTCTAAGGATCTTAAGCCTCATAGAATTGTGAAAAAGAACTCTCTACCTAGATGGGAAAAATGAGATATGATCACTCTATTGTCCTACAACTGGGAACTCAAACTCATGTGGGTTCCCAAATCTTACAAGTGATAATAATTCTATGCCTGATAAGTGGATTGAAGTTAGGAATAGCTTGTTGATTGAAAGAGCTCAAAGCTCAATAATGGAAGGTCTGATGTTCTCTATCTTAAGTCACTTCTAGTGAAGGTGTCTTTTTGTGAAGAGTTATTTCATGGATCTAATCCTTAGCCTGTGAAAGATGATATTCAATAGGATAGTGTGTGAAGCTTGCATTTTAAACAAAACCTTAGAATGACCTTTAGATGTGATAAATAAAAATGCTCTGGAGAATAAACTGAAAAGAAATTATGTGGATGGATAAGAGGAGTGCATGTAGTTCCTGATTTGTCAGGAAAATTTTGATCCTTGGTGAAGGTAAAAAATGATGAGGAAAACGATGAAAGATGAAGATAAGTTTTGATTCTTTGGGACCTAGTCCTTAGGAAAGTCATCACACAAGATGAAGCTTCATCATCCTATATAAAGTCAATTCTGGGACCAAATCCTAAGACATACATTAAGAACAGACTGAGGAATAAAAGGGGTGTGTAGTGGCAAAATGAAAAAATGGATTAATCGAATCAATTGGACCTATCTAGTGATTCAGTATTTCCACTTAAAGTTGTCTATGTTTAGGAGACAGGTATCCTTGATAAGGTAGGTACATATTTTTTCTAACTCAGTATTGTACCCTTGCAGGTATGCACCCATGGGAACATCTTAGGAAAATCACAAAAGTGACAAGCACTAACTTGAAAATTCACTCAAAGAAGAGGGACCTGGTCTAATCTCTCATGTTAGCACCTATAGAGTATGCTCTACTAACGATCATAAAATTTTGTTTAAATAAGCCTTGTATAGTTACTCATCTATAAAAGCAGCCAGCTCTTTTTTACATAATTTAGGGTCATATCTAGTAAGTTCATACATGTCATTTCAAAAGTGACCTCCTTTATTAACGACTAACACTGCACTAAACTACCATATTAGATCTTCACTCGTTCTTCTTCCATAAACTTTCCTCTCCAAACCCAACTATTGCAATCCAATCTCCCACCTACTGAGTTATATTTACAAAAAAATTAAACCTCTAAATCTGTTAGATCCAAATTAAACCTTCCTCATCCTAAGAAAGTTGTGCTCACTCAATCAAGATTGAGGTTTCAAATGTAGGTGTTACTAAAAAAGTGAATAGAGGAGAAGACACAATGTTACCATCACTTGAAAAGAATGAGGAGTTAAGAATTAAGTTAGCTGTCAAAGATGTTGAATTATTTGACATTGCTGAATCAAAGGCTATCTTCTGAAGGATTAGGCTGCCACTGATGAACATGCAGCTGGAAATGGAAGAATTACCAAACTGAATGTTGAAGTAAAGGGCCTTGCCAAAAATAGTTGGTGGATGCTTACCTTTCTAAAGATGCAAGAATAGAGTATTGCTTAAGTCCTTTCACCCAATCTTTCTTCCACTTGAGCCCTGTTATCTTCATTCCCTCATCAACCTTATGCCAATTCCATATCTTGGTTTTCATAATCACTTTTAAAGATAGTTATCTTATGATGATTATTTTTGCCTACTATATAGGAACTGACCAAGTTAATGTATCTTTAGTTTACGAATCTCATTTTTAGGTCCCTGTGTTGCATGATAGAGGAAGCATGATGATAGGGGAAACATTCATTCTCTGGTGGTAATCACTCTGGTTAAATGTGAAGAATATTCACTAAAGCTCAAATTGCATCATTTCATTGTCATAATAAAAAAAGAGCAAAATTGCTATGTGTAGTTTTGATGTTGAGCATCTAAACTACAAGGGGCCAGGTACCTGGACATGCCAAGTACTATAAAGTTGGCACATGATATCTGCACAGTTTTGTACTCTTGTATAAAAAATGTACAGGTGTTATTTCGTACTGACTTAGACAGTTGGTCCAAAGGTATTTCAGTCCTAAGCATCACCTAGCTATAAAAGTAAAGAGACGCTTCTTCAATAAATATTTTTTTGCAATTCTAAAAAGTGAAGTCAGGCAGCAAAAACCCAGTTTGAAAAACTGCTCAAGTTCGTAGCTGATTATATGAGCTTAAATTGATACTATTCTTGAATGCAGATTTGTAAAAGAACTACTCTTGTTATAAAAATAGTGTCTTATTTTTGAGAAAGCTTTTTAAGTAGAGTTACCTAAGCTTGTTGCTTATTAGAGGTAATCACTAGAGAGAGTCCTGGGTACATTTACCAAGATAAGCTTGTAGTAGAGTTAATACTAGAGAAAGGAGCCTAGAGGTAGGCTGAAATATTCCTATAATCAGGAGGTTGACTATAGTGGATATTGAGGTTCTTGTAAGGGCAAACCATAGTTTTTCCCTTTCTGGGTTTCCACGTAAATATCTTGTGTTTTTAATCTTCTTCCACCGCCTTAAATTTCTTAGCATCTAATAATTTCTCTATAGTTCTATGGCTTACAATTATCCTGAGGGACCTGGTCCCTCACCGTATAGTGCAAGCCCCAAGGGTTCAACAAATCTCCCTTGCAACCATCATTTCTAAACAAGGTTTAACACTGACTTTTCCAAGAACTAAACACTCCTAATAGAGTTTGCATGAATTCATCATCATCATTAAATAAAACTAAGGAAATAAGAATAGCTACAAGTATTTATAGTTTGGCTAAATATTACATAACTAGGGCCAAAAAGTGACCCAAATGCAAGAAAAAGCCCACTAGGGACTTGTTTTGACCCGCTCTTGAAATGCTTAAGCGAATCAAAGACAGATCCAAAGTGCCTTGGGCACACATCCCTTCCAAGGGGCTTTTGAGCCCCGTTTTGCACTTCTTAGATATCTTCAAAGTTCTTTGACCCTCCTTAATGATAATCTTCATCCTTGTGGCATCTTTTAATAACACTAAGGATTATGAAGCACCTCGAGCATCATATGTATCCCATACAACGGTCCAAAGTCAATTTGGCTGGTATCATCCTTTTCTTCTTAAAAAGGATACAACCTCGAATCCAAAACTTGCAAAAAAAAAGGGAAGAAAAAATAAATACAGCATCCTCATGACATGAGGGTTAAGTTTATAAATAATAACCATAGTATCTTTCCAAGGTTGCACACACTTAAGATATAACCAAGGATCCATTGTTTTAATCATGAAAAGCTTATTGAAAAGGTCATGAAGGAATTGTCTATGACAAATATTAAGAGATAAGGAAGCCACAAAATTCATAATAGCATTAACAAGCCAAGAAGGTAAGCCTACATTCATCATAGAAAACATAAGACACAACTGTTTCTTTATATCTTCACGAAACTACATCAAAAATGGTGCCACCAATGGTTCATCAATCCATAAGAGTTTTCGAGGTCAAATATATGAATGACCTAAAAAGAATTTTTATTCAACCAAGTAGATAAACCAACTAGTTTCTGACCCCTCAATAAGACAATTCCAAGACTAGCATGGACATTATCATAGGCAAAGAGGTGGTATATAAAGGACTGAACATAAATTTATCATCCAAGGTGCTATTATCTATAAGAATGAAATTTGGCTCAAATGATTTAGCACATAAGGCATGCAAGGATAGAATAAAAAAATTTAAGCTTGAAGAACCTTTTTCTTTCAAACAACTTCCTTTGATAAAGGGGTCATCAATTTTACACAAGCGATGGAGAAGGGTATCACATAAATGGATTTCAACAAGAGTGCTTTTAAGAGAATACTCACTATTTGGCCTATAAGTAATGAAACTTTGGTGAAGAATGGAAAAACATCATGGTAAACTCCCTCAGATCTTTTCATTGCCCCCTTCTTTAAAGAGCTCTCATCTTTGTTACAGATCTTTCCCTTATACAATATAGGTCCACAAAGTGATTATGAATACCCAAGAAAGACTTTCTATCATAGGGAAGCATATCACCCTCCTCATTTGAACTTTGCTTGTCATCTTGACCAAGCACTAAATTGGTTGTATAATAAATGCCATATCCAAATTTGTCACCGAGGTCAAATGAATAGGGTGGCATCCTACACTCTTTTCCCCTAAAGGTATCACCAAAACAAATGTACATACTCTTTACACTAACATAAGAATCATGAAAAGCAAATAGAGAGTAAAGAAAGGTATCATTCAAATTAATTTCATCTAAGGTTCCCTCAAGAACATGCTCACTTTGAGGCCTAAGAACATTATCAAAGGTATGTTCAAGAATTGGAACACTCAAAGAAGAGTAGGTAATAAGTACACAAAGATCACATTTCAATCCTTCACATTCCATTCCCTTAAGAGTACTCTCATCTCCCAAGAAGAGATTTACATTTGTAGGGGGGATTTTATCATATAATGGTGGGTTGTTATATTGCATTTATCCCTCAAGATGAACTATATCATGAACATTATACACACAACTAGGTAATTCACTAGGAGTGATTTAATCATCTTCAAATAAGATGTTCTACTTTGAGAGATAAGGATCAACCCTTGAAGAAGAATTAGAACATGTAATTTCACTCTCAAAAAGACAATATTATCCCTCAAAGAAGTTTCAAAAACGTAATCATCCTTATGAGCAAAAAAATAATAAGATCTTCATTAAGAGACGTGCTTAAAGGATCACTCCAATTTAATTAATCAATATTTTTACCATCATCACTCACTTGAGGCTCATTAATCACGTCAAACACATCCTCAAGTTGATCAACACGATTTTCATAAAATAATGTATCATTACTCATCATATTAGATTCAATACTATTTGGACTAAAATTCATCTTACAAGAAGAGTTAATTCAGTCATCAATAGGATCAACTAGCGTATCCACGCTCTCAATAGGTACATCATCAATAAGAGGTAAAAGAATCATGAGACTCACATATAGGAAAGCAACTACTCACTCTCAATGGGCTACTAGCCACACATTCATCATTCACATGTATGAAAGTGCAAGATTTAGCTTTGTTACCTCGAAGATCTTGAGAATATTCTTCTTTACCGTGGTGTGAAGGTCCTTAACAAGCTTTGGATGTATCTAAGATTTCCCTCATCAAATCTTCAAAGGGAACCTTCTCTTTTAGCACTTGTTATCCTCTATTTTTCACGTTGGTACCTACATACATGTCCTTACAAAAATAAGGACAAACAATGTTAGATTGATTTGCTGGAAACTACCCCCACCCTCACTTAGCTCCTCTCAATCTTTTCTTTTTTTCTCTCTTAGGTTTCCACCTTGCACTCCCTTACTCCTCTTGATATTTTATCTCTTATTTTTCTTAGAGTTATAATTCCTTGAGATACAGGAAGGGTAGGTGGAAAAACATGATTTCCCCATTTGTCTATCAAAAGTTTAGGAAAATTTTTCTCATTTAGAACTCTATGTCGTACAAACATACTAATCTTATTTTGATGCTGAGCATCTGACAATAAAGGACCAGGTCCCTGGGTATTTGAATTGTTATATCTTTATTTGATAGTGAGCAGCTGAAAATAAGGGACCAAGTCCCTAGGTCTTCTTGAATTTAGTACAACTACCACTGTCCTGTGCAGTTTTGTCTTCTAGTGTAACAAACTGTATATGTGAGCTTGTACTGATCAGGACACTTGTCCTAATCATATTTCTACACAAGTCATTATTCCATTATAAAAGGAAAAGAATGCTTCTTTTTTTAGGTACTTTTTGTACTTTGATTATTCAAGTGAAAAATTAGCAAAAACTCAATTATACAACATTGCTCAAGTTTTTATTTCTATATGTACTAAAATATTGAGTGTTCTAGAGTCATGTTTAAATCTATAATCGAATTGCTCATACTATAGGAGTAATGCCCTTTTTCTTATATTTGTTAGAGTGCTTAGGAAGAGTTACTTTAGTTTAATATTGGTTAGAGTTTATCAATATTAAGGAGATTCTTGGTTGAGTTATCAAGGTTTGTTTGTAGTAGAGTTAATACAAGATGGTGGAGCCTAAAGTTAGGTTCAAATCAAGTCTATAATCAAGAGGTTGATTGTAGTGGATTCATGCATGTTTGTGAGGGAAAGCTATGGTTTTCCTCCCTTGAACAAGGAGGTTTCCACGTTAAATTGTTCTGTTCTTTATATTTTCTGCAAAGTATTGTTTACTCACTGCATTACTTCTTGATTTCCTGTGACTAACCTTAAGGGAAATAGTCCCTCACAGTGTGGTGCAACCTATAACATTTTAATAATTGGTATCAAAGAAAGGTCACTCTAAAAGGTTCATACCTAGAATGATTTACTAATCATGGCTACTCCACCTAATCAGGAAGAAAGGTAATCTACCACTAGACAACCCTGATTTAATAGGTAGTACTCTGGGTGGTGAAAAACTAGGATATTTGACTTCATTATGGTTGAGGACAGTAAACTGATGGATAAATATTTGATGGTACTTGTTTTCTTGTTGGAGAAGTCAAATAAGGAGACCCAATAAGTATGGCTGTCAAAATCAGGAGAGAGTTTGATGGTGAAGATCGGATGAATGTTGAGAAAATTTTCAAGGCAAAGAAACTGCTTGTATATGGAATAAGACTTGATGAATAGGATCTCTTCTTGTGAAAATGTTAAAGAAATCTAGTATTACCTAAAGATAGCTCATGAGGTAATTACTAATATGAAGGTTTCTAAATTTGACATGGTAAATACTCAGTATGAAACCTTTACCATGAAATAAGGAGAGATAATTCAAGAAATGCATAAAAATTTCACTTCTATCACAAATGAGATACACTACTTAGGAAAAGTGATTCCATTTTCTAATCAAGTGAGAAAAATCTAGGTGTTCTTCCTAAAACTTGGGAAAAAGTCAATGCTATTACTGAGGCAAGATATCTAAAGATTCTCACTATGGATGAAGTCATTGGTAATCTAAAGATTCATGAGCTTAAGAAGCAGGAAGGACAAAAGAAGAAGGAACCAAAAAGGGAAAAATGTCTGGGTCTAAAGGCTTCTAAATATTATTCAAGTGAAGGAGACACTAATGTTGCCTATTTGTCAAAAAGAATTGTTAGAGCCATGAAGAAATGTGGTCAATTTTAAGGAAGAAGTAGCTGCAAAAAAGGTGGCAGTGTTGAGGTTTTTGACAAATGTAGAAGTCCTGAGCATTTCATTAAGGACTATCCAATGCACAAAGTAGATTATTAGAAATATCTCAAGACTGGAGGTAACAAAGGAAAGAATAGATACCATGTACTATAAAAGAAAGAAGAAAAGTTACAAATAATTATGTAGTGAGGTAGGCTCTAACAGTATGGGAAGATTCCTCCAGTGAATCTAATAAAGCTGAGAAGGCTAAATATGTGTCCATGCTGGTTGTAGAAGAATATGAAGTTACTTGTGATTCCTTGTTTGCTCTCATGGTATACATTGAATATGGAGAAGACAATAAGGTAACACTCTTTAACATTTAGGTAAATTTAGATCACTACTTTGCTAGAAAGATAAAGAAGTTAGCAAATATGTTGATTGACTTTGTATGTGAACTAACTATTGACAAAAATGCTCTAGAAGAAAAAATAGAGAATCGGGAGCTTGAATTAATTTATTTAACCCTTTAGATAATTGAAACAAAAGAACAGTTTGCTAAGTTGAAATCTTTTTGAGTCAACTGGAGAAAGTAAATGACCTTGATGATAAAGGGAAGAAAAAAACCTTAAAGCTCCAGATTGAACTTGGAAATAAATTAAGGAATTCTAAAAAAACCTTATGACTGCTCTCCATAAGAATGAAGAGTTATATAGGGACCTGGTCCATTTAAGGGAAGAACTTAACACATTACTACAATGGACCACATCCTCAAAAATCCTTTCTAATATAACTAGTCAAAGTATAAATAATGGTAAAGGGTTTGGATATTAGTACAAGACCCAATCACTTGGGTCTCATGGGAAAGTTTCTCATCGTATTAGAATTAGGGTCCATAAACCTTTATGTACTCATTGTGGAAAAGATGGACACCTAAAGGAAATCTATCAGTATTGGCTAAAGCTAGAATGAGCAGTGCTAATTACATCCAGCAAGAGAATTATTATCTTAATGATTTTATGCCCTTGAAAAATATGAAGAGTAATTCTCTACCTAGATGGTCCAAGAAATATTGTATCACACATTTTTCATCCTATTGGAAACTCAAACTCAAGTTGGTTCCTAAATATTACAAATGACTATAATTGCAATTAGGAAGGAGGGGATGCATTTAGAACTGGTTCATAGACAGTGGATGTTTAAAGAATATGACAAAGAGGATTGAATGCTTTCTTTCTTTTAAGACTCTTCAAGGTAGAGGTGCCTCTTTTGGAAATGTTAAATAGGGATATATTCATGGTATGGGAAAGATTTTAAAATCATCTAATCAAGTAATAGAAGATGTGTACTATGTGAATAGACTCAATTGTAGTCGTTTAAGTGTTTCTCAAATCTGTGGCAAAGGCAATGAGGTTAAATTTTCTGTTGATGGATGTATTGTGTCTAGCTTAAAATTTAGGAATGATAATCTCAGATCTAACAGAATCAAAATATATATGTGGCTGATTTGAAGTCTTTGGATGATAGGAAATTAACTTGCTTAAGTGTTCAAAGTGAAGATGTTGATTTACGGCATAGAAGGTTAAAATATATAAGTTCCTCCTTGTTGAGCAAGTTGATTTCAAGGGACCTGGTCTGTGGCATGCCAAAATTAAAATTTCCAATCAACAATGTCTGTAATGTCTATGTTAAGAGCAAGCAAACCAGGTTTTTTTTAAGCTGAAGAAGTAGGTGAGTACTTCTAGACCCCTAGAGATGCTGCATATGCATCTATGTACCTGTTAAAGTCTAATGTAGAGGAGAAAAGAAGTATGTTCTTGTGATTTTGGTTGACTAAGTTTAACCATGAAAATGTTCTTGAGAACAAAGGATAAAACCTATGAGGTTCTGGTTACCTTTGCCAAGAAAATTCAAATGAAGTTGAATTGTAAGATTGCTTAATACAGAATTTATCCTGGAACTGCATTTGAGAACTCTCAAATTGCAAAATTTTGTGCTAAAAATTGAATCTATCATAACTTCTCTGCTTCAAGGACTCCTCAGCTAAATAGAGTAGTTTAAAAAAAATAAAACCCTTATAAAGATTGCTGGGACTATGCTGATTGATAGCGGGCTTTCAAAGGCTGAAGCTGTAAACACTACTTGCTAAGTGGAAAATAGGTTCTTCATTATATCACTCATGAACAAGACCCTATATTATCTTGTGTTCAATATAAATCCTAAGCTTGACTATATCAGACCTTTTGGTACAAATGTTTTATTCTAAATAACGAAAAGAATGATCTAGGAAAGTTTGACTCCAAAAGTGATGAAGCAGTATTTATTGTCAATTTCTCAATAAGAAAAGTATACAGAGTTTACAGAAAATGAACTCTCTATGTTGAAGAAAGAATGCATGTGGTCTTTGATGATTCATTAAAGCTAATGAATCCAGTTGATGGTGAAGAATCAGAAATTGAAAAATACATTCTTATTCAAAAGGATTATATTATTTAATATGATAGTATGAGGTAAGTAATTTAGAAATTGATGAAAGTGATGGTGATGTTGAATCTCAGTCATAGAACCCAGAATTAAAGAACAGCAGGAAGGATACAGTCAAATTCCTCAGGGACCTGGTCCCAGTGGAACTAATCTCACAAGGTCAAACTGCAGGAACAAATCTTCTCATCCACTTGAGAATCTAACCATACCTTTGGAATCTACAGTTCAAATAAGAGCTCAGGCTAGAAATTCCATGGCATTCTCAGCATTCCTATCCTAAATAAAAACTAAAAATGAGAGAGAAGCTCTAGAAGATGCTGACTGGATCAATGCAATGTAGAAGAAGCTTCAGTAGTATAAAAGAAGTAAATTTTGGCACCTGATCCCTAGACATGTTGACAGAATAATTATTAGGATGAAATGGGAAACAAAAACAAGCAGGATGAATAAGAAACTATCAATAGAAATAAAGAAAAGTTGGTTTTTCATGGGTATTAACAGGAGGAAGTAATTAATTATAGTGAGATGTTTTCTCCTATAGCAAGCATAGAGGCTATTATGATTATTGTTGCCTTTGTTGCCAATATGGCATTCAAACTCTTCCAAATAGATGTCAAAAGTGCTTTTCTAAATGGAAACTTGAAGGATGAAGTCTATGTAAAACAACCTTATGGCTTTGAGGATGCAGATTTTCTTTATCATGTACTTAAAAAGGACAAAGCTCTCTATGGGTTGAAGCAAGATCCTAGGTCTTGGTATGAAAGACTTTAAATGTTTTTTCTAGAAAATGGCTTTAAAAGAGGGAAAATTTAGAATAATCTCTTTTTAAAGTCCAGAGGTAGAATCTTACTAATTGTTCAGATATATGTTGATGATATTATCATTGGAGCTACTTCTGAATCCCTGTGTGAAGAATTTGCAAAGCTAATAAGGAGTGAGTTTAAAATGAGCATAATGAGAGAACTAAGTTTCTTCCTAGGTTTGCAAATCAAGAAAACTTCTCAAGGGAAAATGATCTGTCAAGAACACTAAATCATGGAGCTATTGAATAAATACAACTTGGGAGATTCCAAGCTAATAGAAAATCCAATTATAACTAGCTCCAAGATGGATAATGATGAATCTCGTCCTCAGTTAATGAGACCGTATATAGAGAGATTATTGGATCCTTACTATATCTCACTGCAAGTAGGCCAGATATTGTATTTAATGTGTGAATTTATGGAAGATTTCAAGCCTATCCTATGGAGTCTCATTTGAAAGATGCAAAAAGAATTCTCAGGTACCTAAAAGGTATAGGGACGTGGTCTTGTATTATCATTCTTGGGATAGTTTTAATCTGGTAAGATATGTTGATGCTGATTATGATAGATATCTGGAGGATAGAAAAAGTAATTTAGGAATGACTCATTTCTAGGTTCTTCCTTATTCTCCTTGGGTTATAAGAAGCAAAATTTAGTTACTTTATCTATTCGTGAAGCTAAGTATTTGTCTACAACTTCTTATTATTCTTAATTGTTATGGATCAAACATCAACTGAAGAGCTTTGTGATCGTCTCAGACACAATCACTCTGATGTGTGAAAACCCAAGTTTTCTCAGCATGGCTAAGAATCCAGTACAAACCCAAGTTCTCTCAACACGGCTAAGAATCTAGTACAACATAAGAGGACCAAGCAGATTGATATGAGATATCACTTTCTAAGAAACAATGTTGAGAAGGAAGCTATTTGCATGAAGTTTTGAATGGCTAAAGATTAGATAGAAAATATATCTACTAAAGCTCGTCACAAGGAATAGTTTATAAAAAATAGGATGAGGCTGGGGTTGATCAAAATTACCAGACCTACTAGATAAATCAGTTTTCTCCCTAAAAATGGTTATGATCAGGAGATAGGTATCCTTGGTAAAGTATGTACTTATTGGTCTAACTCAGTATAATACCTTGGTAGGCATACACCTATGGGAATAACTTTGGAGGAGGACAAATATGCCATGAACAAAGTTAAGGATTCACTCAAGAAAGAGCTTTCAGGTTAGAATTGTGAATGTGTATTTTTTTAGTCGTCAGAAAAAAATCCACTCTCTCTCTCTCTCTCTGTGTCAGAAAATTGACAGATTCTTAAAAGAAGGATGAGCCACCCTAATATTGAAATTGATCATATCTTATTCTCACAAAATCCTTTCCTTGTTTTATTTGTTTCTTTAAATCTTTTTGTACCACTCCTTCTCTTGTCAAAAGAATAATCAATCCAAAAACAGCCCTCCTATGAAAAGAACATCCAAATGGCTACAAATTCTTAATTCTTGTATCCTTCAGAGGACTCTAAGCTTAGCATAGAAAAAAATACTCTCTCAAATCTTTTTGAAAAACACCTTTTTTTCTCCTACTCTTCTAAAGCCAAAATCCTTCTTCACTCAACTCGTTGGTGAAGAATCATTCTTGAAACCTTAAAATGTTTCTAGTAGCATATTGATGGATGATTCCTGGGTTACTGAAAATTTCATATTTATGCTAAATAGTCCAAGAAAGAGTGTGTTTGGTTCTAAAGAACAAGATATTAGTAAAATAATAAGAAATCCTGGAGAGAAGTCTTGAAGTTCTACTAAGAAGCATCAGACTTCTGAAGGACCTGGTCCTAAGAAGAAGAAAATGACAGAAGTAGAACCCATTAGCATTTCTAAAAAGGGAAAAGTGGAGAAATAAAGAAAGGTTATGTCTAAAAAATGTTAGAAACAGGCCCTTGAAAAATCAAAAGGTGCTAACTGGGATGATTTTTCACTCAAGTGTGTTAATTGAATAAAGCATGATGGAATTAGTTGAGCTTGTTAAACATCAAGGATGATTTTATCTTATGGAAGGACCTATTCATATAGTATATGATGAATATTTAAGGAATTCTATTCCATATTGAATTTTTCTAAAAACAGACAAAGGATGATTGTTGTAATTCAAGGGAAAAGCTGAATCTTGATGTTAATTGCTTTGGAGATTTCTAGATATTCCTATCAATAGTGTGAGGATTGTCTTAAGGAAACAATCCTCAATATAGTTTTTATCAAATGCATCAAAGGTTAAAGAAAACTCTGTGGATGCAGAGAATAGGAAATCACTCAAGAGTGAGTTAAAATTAGTTTTTGATTTAGTTAACAAAGTAATTCTACCCAGATCACAAAAGAAGAACATTTCTTCATCTACTGATCTATATGTGTTGTAGTGTATTAGCAATTTTGAGTTCATTAGTCTTCCTAAGTTAATGATGGAGCACATACATAAAGTTGTTCATGGAAAAATGAAAAACATGACGTACTTATAGATATAGGTTAAACAAAGTGTTTGATCATTTTGGTATTATCTGTAAAAATGAAACTACTAGAACTGTACTATACCTATTTGGTATGAAGACTCTAGTTGAAACTAGTTGTGTGAAAAGGAAATCATATGATATCTCTCAAGGAGAGCTCAACAATATAATGTAGGAGTTGAAGTTTGCATAGCTTCTAAGAATGCATAAATCAGCAACTTGCACATGACAATTCAGCACCTTTCTCATAAGGACCCATGTGTCTCAGAAGAGCTTAGAATTGAGAAAGTTGCACTAAAGAAGAGAGTTTTATATTCTAACTGATGAGATTATTTTCTTGAATATAAAGATAAGGTATCTGAATAATAACATGGAATTACTTCTCCAGTCCTTCTTCCTAGTCCTTTACCTATTAATGTTTCTTGATTCCTATGGCTTTTTCTCTAGGACATTTAAATTTTGCACTGCAATAATAGTTACCTTTTACATATGAATGAATATTTTTTGTGTGTTTCGTCTGTTTCCTTTTTAAATTGAAGTTGTTGTTTATGAAGTTGTTTCCCTAGTGGCCATGACTTAACTAACTTGAGCTTATTTTACTCGTGGTTTACTGTTATCACTTTTCAATGATGCCGAAAGAGGGAATGCAGAATTCATATGGTAGTGACTAGGGGAAAGAATATTGTTGAAGCATGATGGCATATTAATAGGGGAAATTAGGTAATTCTAGGAGATATGGGAACATTCATCATCAGTAGTGGTGATAACTCGAATTAAATGTGATGAATGAACATTAAGGCTCACAATATGTGGTTAGTTTCTCATCATCAAAATAGGGGAAATTGCTATATCTTGTTTTGATGATGAACATCTGACAACAAGGGACCGGGTCCCTAAGTCTTCGAATTGCTATATCTTGCTTTGATGGTGAGAAACTAACAACAAGGGACCGGGCTCCTGGATCTTCATGAATATAGTACAATTGTCACTGTCCTGCACAATTTTGTCTTCTAGTATAACAAACTAGCAGGTAAGCTTGTACCCATAAAGATACTTGGCCCAATCAAATTTGTACCCTAATCATTATTCTACTATAAAAGGAAAAGAATGCTTTTCTTTTATGTAGTTTTTGCAATCTAATTATTAAAGTGAAAAATTGGTGAAACTCAACTGTACAACATTGCAAAAGTTCTTATTTCCGTATGTGCTAAAATATTGAGTGTTCTTGAGTCATGTTTGAGTCAGTAATCAAATTACTCGTACAATAAGAGTAATGCATTTTTTCTAGTGATTTTTAGAGTTCTTAGGTATACCTGAGTTTAATATTGGTTAGAGTTAATTAATATTGAGAAGAGTCTTGGTAGATTTGTCAAGGTGAACTTGTAGTAGAGTTATTACAAGCTGGTGGAGCCTAGAGTTAGGTTCAAATTGAGTCTATAATCAAGATATTTATTATAGTAGATTTTTGAGTTCTTGTTAGGGTAAGCCGTAGGTTTTACTCCCTTGAGCAAGAAGGTTTCCACGTAAAATTATTTTGTTCTTTATATTTCCTACAAAGTGTTGTTTACTTGTTACTTTACTATTTGGTTGCTTGTGACAAACCTTAAGGGATCAGGTCCATCACAGTATGGTGAAACCTTTCACGTTTCAACACCAATTGTCAACCAAGCATATGTGTCTAAATTCTAAGGGGAATATGTCGCACCAAACCTTCTCATATTACCCATGTCATGTGAAGGAAACCTACACACTCTCGAAAATCATATAGCCTTCCATAAAGTATGGGAAGAACAAGGACTCTCAAGATATCCCTAGATAGTCAACCATAGAAGGAGTGATGTAATTTAAATAACACCAATCTTAAAGGATAAGAATGAATCCGGGGACCCCATAAATATCCACCTTACTTGAGCATACTTGTCTTCTCGGATCGAAGTTGTAGAGCTTCATATACCCTTTTTGTAAGAAAAATTGACCCCATGATTCTTTCAAGGAAATCCATGTTCGATTGGACTTTGTTGAAAGCTCCTAGCATCTCGATGTCACATCTTGAATGTATTTAAGGGAATATGTAGCTTGTTATACTTTGCTCATATCATAATCCTTGAAGATCCTTTTCTCATTGCCATTCCCAACCAAAATAAATTTTGGGATCCCGATCTCCTTTGAAGATAGGAAGGGTAAGAAGATTTTGACTCCTACTATACCCTTCATTTATTCCTTGGTTCCTATTCCATGTTTTGGGAACTAGGATAGAAAGAATAAGATTTAGTACTCCTAGGCTTTGGAGATGCAAACTCTTTCACTCCCATGGAGCAACCTCTACTATAGTTAGTATAGCATTTCACATCGATTTGACCTTTATAAGAAGTACTACAAGATGAGGAATACAAAACTTCACAATCATCACGTACATTCTCACAATGAGTCTCATAAGATTTATAAAAGAATGGATTGTACCTTACATATCCCCTATGCTTGGAGTGGGAAGTGCAATACGTCTTACATACACCATCTTTCTCATAAGAACCTTCATATGGCCCTTTACCATCCCCTTACTCACTATAACAATTAGAGTCATCATTCATCTCACATTCTCATTTGTAATAGCATCACTTATTATCATCCATGTCTTAATCAAGGATATATTCATAGCCACCATAATCTCCTTCTTCTTCGTATACCACAATCAATGTCTCCTGTGTCGTAGTCATAAATATCTGAGGTTATTGAAAACATAATTCTTTATATCACCTTGTACCTATAAAATGAGCAAACGATATTAGTAGTAAGAAGCTTACCTTTGTAATCCTCACAATTGAAATGACGAATGTTGAAAGTGGCTTACACTCTGATGATAAATAAGGTGTCAAAACATGTACACTATTTTCATCCTTATTTTCTGATCAAACAACCAACTTTTGATGAACTTTCAAGATAAAGTTAACAATCTCTCTAAGAATGCCAAGAACATCAAACTTTCTAACTTTTTCTCCAGAGCTTGGGATGAGTTGAAATTTGAACGTCGGCACTTGTTAGCCTTCAAAACTCATTCAAAACAACATTTTGCCAAAATTATTCACCAAATTCTTTAGATTTTCAATTCACTTCAAACTTCCTCAACCCAAGCTTCCAATAAGGTTAGAACATTCAAATAAGCTCCAATTTGACTCAAATTTTGTTTATAGACTCGTATAGTGTTAAGAACAAAATTCTAACACTATAAACACAAGAAAACACCAAATTCCAAAACTCAAAAATTTGACCTAAGAACAAAAATGTGAATAGTAACTTTCTTTTGGGATTTTTTGATTTTCTAAGACGACTAGACCCATGATCGACTTCGTAGGAATGAAATCAAGATCGACTCAATACAAAATTATATAAGAGTAATGTAAGACGACGATAAAAAATAGGCACACTAAAGAAGCAATAAAATTGACAAACAAAAAGTAAAAGGATGAAAAGGATAGATGATAGAAAGATAGACACAAGAAAATAATAAAGGTGAAACCAAAGAGTATATAAAACCTACAGACTCCCTTTTCGATTACTTACGAGCACCTAGCTGTTACATTGTCCAAAAGAGGGATCAGATCTCTCTTGCAACACCATTTCTAATCAAGGTTCAACATTGGCATTTCCAAGTACTAAACATTCCCAATGGAGTTTTCATGAATTCATCATCATCATTAAATAAAACAAATGAAGGAAATAAACCTAGATACCAAGTACTTATATTTTGGATAAATATTACCTAATTAGAGCCCAAAAGTGAGTCAGATGCAAGAAAGACCACTAGGGTCTATTTTGAACCGCTCTTGAAATGCTAGAGTAGATAAAAGGTGGATCCAAAGCGCCTTGTGTGCAGTCCTTTCCAAGGGCTTTCAAGCCCCGTTTTGCATTCCTTTGGCCTCTCAAAGTCCTTTGACGCTCCTTAATGCTAATCTTCATCCATGTTGCATCTTTTAATAGCACTAAGGAGTCATCAAGCACCTCGAGCATCATACGTATCCCATCTAATGGTCCGGAGGTAATTTAGCTTGTATCAATATGGCAGTCTAATAATAATAATCGTACCATAAGGAGTAAAGGAACTCAAAAGTATCCCTATAACCTCAGGTACCAATCCATAACCACCTTGCTACGAACTATAAAAATATAACAAAAAAATAATGTAATTGGCTAGTTCATAAAAATAACAACCTAAGCAAGATGCACCCTCTAAACCTAGAAGGCATAACCAAAAACTCATCAAACAACAACTATAACCTATGCCTATATAGCCCCTCATAAAATTGATAGTTACAAAACCAAAACAATTATACTATATTAGTGATAGATGATACATGCAAATTAATAAAAGTCATGAAAAGAGCCAAATGATGTAAGATAAACTAAGTACCATATATAACATAAGTTTATACACCTCCTACATATTAGTAGCTAATAAAGAAAGGACATACAGTGACTATCCTTCTCTTGTACTGTAGAACATCCGACAAAAAAGGCCCATAGGGGACTCAAAATATTTGTATGCACTATCTAGTACAAAACTTAGACTCCCTTAATCCATATCCATGATATTAGCAATAATAAGAATCAGATTTGAATCAAAACAAGTAGATAATAAAAAGAAGCTAGATAATCTATATTTATATGATAGCAATAGCTGAAACCCAACTGTCATTATTAGTTAATGATGGGAGTCCTGATGGTCTATTCACAACTGCTAATATTCCAAAATTGAACCATAACCAACTTCCTTAAAGTACAATAGTTATCCATAACCGAGTACTAGAGGTCAAAAGCCGCAATGATAAAAAGATACAAAAATCATATTAACACACAGAAGCAAGACATAAATAGCAGTAATGCAGGGTTTCTAAGCCCATCTCACTTATTCATAAAACTATATATCAATGGTTAACTCCTCTAAGGATAGGTGGGTTCCAATTACTAGATCAAAGAGGTGCCATCAAAGATAAATTACTGCCCTCCCCAAGGGTAATAAATCTAAATAGGCATGCAATCAAGTCTAAGTCAATCTGGACCAAAATTAATAGACTAAAGAAGTAGACATAAACTCATCTAAGCCTAAAAGAGGGTTATTTAGAGCATTCTATCTAATAAGGGTAATGAAGCACATTATTGGACCTTGATAACCCAACCTAAGGCAAGAACCTACCTGAACCTAGACTAAGCTTTCACAATCCCATACCAATTAATTAAAATAGTTAAGTACAGTCCTCAAAATAGACTATATACAATAATTAGGTGAAAAAGTCCTGAGTTTTGGAAAAGGGGGGCCTTAACTGGCTAAAATAAGCATGAGAAAGTGGATATTGTATGCATGCTATCACAAGTATCCAAACAAAGAAAAAGTTCTTAAGCATCTATAAACTAATCCACAAATTCTGTAAAACATATGGAACTAACTTGGTGCCATGGTCTCTAACCAAGGCCACGCACCTAACAATGTATTATATAACACAATAATCATATATAAGCATATGTTGAGAGACAAAAGTGGGATCAACGAGGCCATCATTCTACGACATGAATTTATCTAAGGAATATCATCAAAATAGATAAGTACTACCCTAACTCTTATATTAAGGATTACGAGTGCCATCATAAGGTCCTAACAGGTATATAAATGATCCTAACATAGTCCTACAACTATGGAAGGCATTCTAAACTAAGGCTCAAGATATTATTTTATACTAAGCATACCAAGGAATGTCAAATAGATAAGAATAATATAATGAAACCTAAAACCTATCCTATGACCCCTAGCCCATATGCAATTAATACGATACACGATCTCATAGAAAGGAGAAGACCAAACCCTACCTTGATATTGAACTATAATCTCAAACCATCCACTAATTGCTCATCTCTACTCCTCAATCCCTGAATGTCAGTATCTAACAAATTTAAAATCTATATATTAATACAAGTAAAATGAGATCGATATAGCAATATAAGAGTTTAGGTCAAAATAAGCCTATGGAACCATAAAACAAATTCCAAAATTGAATCCATCATGTGGTTTCTCAAAGGATAAGGAATATGTGCTTAAAATTTAAGTACAAACAGAGCCTTGATAGGGGCTCAAATCAGCCCAATAGCTAGAGAAAATCAAGAAAGAAAATAAGGCTGAAAACTTAAATAGAAACTATAGGACAATGATCATGTCAACGTCCTCTACTCCTCCCAACTTTAATTTTTAATTTCCTGTGATTTCCTGAGCTCCTGCAAGAGTAAATGATGGTTTAAAGCTTGTAACACTGGATCAAATTTTGAGGAAATAAAATATATAAAACTACCAAAAATGGGCACTAAAAGAGTCAAATGACAGCTGAAGCAGTCACTACTAAAGCAGCAAGGAGGGCGCTAAAGAAACTATGCCTTGGCTGGCAACGACTACTAAAGTGGTTATTTTGCAGCTAAAGTAGCTACTGCTAAAGCAGTCATAGTCCATCTAAGGGTTATAGGCCAGAAATCGACTATCAATATAGAGGCTATGCTAACAACTTAAGCACCAACAAATTTGCTAAGTCCCAACGGACTTGGATCAAGTGCTTGTAATTCCTTCAAAACCCCGTGCCCACTTAAAAACTATGCTACCATACAAAATTTGACATTTGGACTCAATAAAATCATCAAAAATTCTATATGAGGTCATTTTGATAAGAAGTAGGCCCCACACATATTGTTCAATTTTTTATCCAATTTGACCCATAGCCCAAAATGAGTCTAAAAGCTTTAGGACCTAAATCAAGGGTCCTTCTAGCCTATAATCTATATTTTGGATCTAACGGCACTATAAGAATTATCATATGAGACCATTTCCTAGATATTTTTGTCCAAAACCAATTTCTCAACCATAAAAGCTCCAAAATAGGAAATTAGGCTTAAAACACAAACGAACTATCTTAAAAATAAAATCAACGGTCCCAATAAGTCATAAATGACATATAGTCAATAGAAAGACATAAAACATAAAAAATACATAGAAATGGAGAAAATAAGTGGAAGGTTCATTACAATATCTACTACTAAAAGGTCTTATATCCTTAAAATTCAATGGATAGAAAGAGCTTAAAATCTTGATGGGATGAGATACTAGGCCCACATGCCTAAAAGGTTCCCAGATAGCCTTTATGACCTAAAAAATTCTTCAAAAGGATTTTTCTAAAGGTATCCCTTTTTGAACCACACCCTTACTTTAATTTCCAAGTAACCAAAAACTCACCCTTAATAAAAAATTAGCCTCCAACTGATCCAAGCTCGACGGAAGCTAGAAAGTCCCAAACAAAAGCATACCAACATCACACAAACATGAGCACCACCAAGCAAGAACTCATTCATGCCTAAAACCAGTGCATGAACCAAACAACCAACTCTAACTTCTAAATCTAACATTAATTTGACTTTCTAAACCTTCTGATACTCTAAACAACATAAAATCTCTCCAACATTATCCAAGATTTATCCATATAACCATATCACAACCAACCTTAAAAGAATGAAGTTGATCCATAAAAAAATCCACACAAATTAACATATGAAGAATACCCCATAAGGTTCTACCTAAATACTTAGATGGTGGTGACCAATATCTACATTTTTGCCAAAGACACTAACTGGTCCTACTGACCCTAAACTTTAATAGTGAGAAGTGAAGCATAATCTCTTAAAATTGAATGATCTGCTCCACAATGCCCCACCGACTGTGGATGAAATCATGCTAAGCCCAACTTGAGCATAATTTTTCCACTAAGAGGATAGTTAAAATTATAATAAAGAATGAAAGCCTAGGTTAGAGGTTGTAGAGACTAGCACCATGTACCAATGAACTATTTGTCCAATATCTTTATAAGGAAACCCCCGCAAACTAAAGAAAACTAAGTTGATAAGTAATTAGATGGGCCTAGTCATCTTGTTAACAAATGATCAATGAAATTAAAATCTCAAAATGGGGTTTTTAACTAATTTATACAATCCATAGCTATAATCTCAACAACGGGGCTGAACAACTTAGCCTCAACCATTAAAATTGATCCTATTAACGAGTAAGCATCCACTACTAAATCTATCACAACTCTCAAGTCATTGTTTAATAAGTCAAAAATCAAAACTAGAGCCAACAAGTCTTTACTAATGTCAAACACTCAAACTAATCTCACCTTCAGAAACTATGCATATATCCAATAATTTTTGCAATGGTTGAAATTAAAATATTGCCAAAAAACATAATCACAATACAGGAAAACCACCATCTAAAGGTACGAGAAATCAAATTCACAGTCATTGAGAGATACAACACACCAAGGCATTACTAATAACTTCTTAGGACTAAAAGATTCATAAGAATAGAAAAATTTTGAGTAACTTAAAAAATATAATTATTGCTTGAGATGGCATGAATACTTTCTCCCAAAATATATACACTTTGGTTACCAACATCTAATACCATAATACATACCACCAAGGAAAAGCACTCCACAAAGCCAAATGGGTCAAATAGATATTGAAATGAGAAATTTCTTTATTCACCCATTTAAACCTCTCTCAACTCAACTTATGAATGGATGACATTATAGAAAGAACAGAGTACCCAACTCCAAACTAATATAGAGATCAATATTAGTACCGAGTGATTGACAATACTAGAATGAAAATAAACCATGGAAAGCCAAACTCTTTCTTCCCACACCCTATCAACAACTTAATTAACCCACAAATAGAAATAAAACCAACCAAGGTATCCGTCTAAGCCAAACAGACCAAAATTTTAAAAAAAGAAACACTGACTAAATAATGCTAGTCCAGTTATCCATCAAGTATGAAGCAATCAATGTCAAAATAATAACAAATATAAAAAATAGAAGGTGCATGTGGCAAAAAATGTAAAAAAAAACAATACCATTTAGGATCATATCAAGGATGATATACCAAAGAAAATGTATTTTTCTAATACCCCGAGATTCCCAACCGATAGTAGAACCATGCTTCAGGATCATGAGAAATAAATTCTATTGATTTTGTAGTTTTATGATCAAGTTTGATGTTTATTAAGGTCTCAAATACGTCCTAGCTATTAGATGACTCAAAATATTTCTTACCGATTGAATTCTTAGGAAGGATATGGCTATAGTCAACTTCAAACGAGCATATCTCTCGTTATACTATGAATTTTTGATCTCATGACCCCCCAACAAATAAATAATTTAATTATATTTCCAACGATACTAATTTCATCAAAATTCCATATCAGAGAAACAATTATGCCTATTTTACTCAGCATGTCAGCCTGGAAACTGGGTGACGACATTTCGAACGACTTATCACATTTCTGATGATATTTCAGATGACTTATCACACTTTTGATGAAATTTCTGATGAATTATTAGCCATGTTGTCAGGATTAGGCAGAAACCCAATAATTCTAGCTCCCAGGTGACGACTTGGGCTGACGGGCTATCACAGATCTAATAGCTTATCAGCCCATGTCGTCAGCTTATAATTTCAGCAACAGGGAGGTAATTTAGTAGGGGTATTTTGGTTTTTTTAACTCACCCTAAACCTTACCCCCACGACATAAAACTCCAAAAACACATACTTAGCTATTGGAATTAAGTTTCACAAGCTCTTAACCCTCTTTATTCCCAAAAACAAACTTAGGGTTTCTTCTTAATTAACTTCAAACGGTTACATATTATCAGATTTAGACTTTAGTTTTGTTATTGATATTGTGATACCACTTTATTCAAATGTTATTATTATTATTCATTTATGTTCAGTATTGAACCTTATGGTCTTTCAGTGCATGTTTCTGCGTTTATATTCATATATTATGCAGTGTACAGGTACAAATGTCAGACAGGGGTTAGCTTGTGGTCCTTCGAGGTCATGAGCACCGTGTAGCATTTCGGTTCATATAACTGAGTATTACAAACTTGGTATCAAAGCCTATAGTTCAATAATGTCCGAGGAAGTCTGAAAGCCGCATCTAGTAGAGTCTTGTACATTGGTTTGTTGCATGCCACACTTATGTGCAGGAGGCTATGAGATGTTTTAGGAATAGTTTCCATTCTTTTAGTATTCGTGTCAGTCCCGTGAGCATAATCTCAAGTTAAACTCTCAGTCTAATCCATTCTTTTTTTAATTTTAGAACATGCCTCCAAAAATAAGAAACTAGCCAGCTCCTTATCCCGAAGATCCTTTGGGCGAACATGTTTCTTTTGCGGAGTTTAGAGCCGCATTCACCACTATTGCTCAGTCTGTTGCTTCCTAAAATAAATGGCCAGTAGTCATTTCAGCCAACCCAGTGGACAATTTAGTTGCATCTAAGATTCAGGACTTCACTCAAATAAACCGTTCATTCTTTTTTGGGTCTAAGTTAGACGAAGACCCTCAGGAATTCATTGACCAGATTAATAAGGTGACGGATATCATGGGAGTGACTATTGTTGAGGGTGCTGAGTTAGCCGCATATCAGTTTTAAGATGTAGCTCACACTTGGTACAAACAGTGAAAGTCTAAAAGGTTAGATGAGGCAGGTCCTGTAGAGTGGGAGGAATTTGTCACGGCTTTTTTAGATAGATTCTTTCCCTAAGAGCTAAGGAAGGTGAATGTTCTAGAATTCATCAACCTCAGACAGGGTAATATGATAGTAAAAGAGTATTCTCTTAAGTTTACTCAATTAGCCAAATACGTCCCTCATGTGGTTGCAGATAGCAAGGTTAAGATAAGCAAGTTCATTTCAGGGGTGAATGACAGTGTGGTAAATGAGTGTAGGTCTGCCATGCTGAATAGTGACATAACTCTAGCCAGGAATATGACTCATACTCAGCAAATAGAGGAGCAGAAGGTTAGGATGAGGGAGAGATAGAATAAGAGAGCAATGTCAGGCAGTTTCAACTTTGCTCAACCCAAGTCATAAGGAGGAAACCATACTCATTTTCATCCCAAGCCACCAGTCCTAGCTCCTTCTTCAGCTAGTGCTCCAAATCATAGTTTCAGATATAGAGCACCGGGCTCTAAGTCTCAGGGCGGTGTTATCAATGCCTGAGCTAATCCCTTATGTCAGACTTATGGTAAGAACCACGAAGATACTTGTAGAGATGGTAGAGATGTTTGTTTACGTTGTGGAAAGATAGGCCACAGATTCAGATATTGTCCCCAGTCAGGTTATCAGGGTCATCAAAACTGTTTCGTAGCTTAGTTCGGTCACTCAAATCAGCAGGGTGCCACTTCTAGTGCTACTAGTGGGCAATACCCAAATAGTCTTTATGCTCTTTAGACCCGACAGGATTAGAAAAATTCTCCTGATATAGTTACTGGTACGTTATATATCTTTCATGTTTATGTTTATGCTTTGCTAGAACTAGGTACATCCTTGTCTTTTGTTACTCCCTTTATAGTAGGCAATTTTGGAGACAGTCCTGAAATTCTAGTAGAGCCTTTTTCAGTATCTACCCTATAGGGTGAAACCATCATAGCTCGATGAGTATACAGGAATTGCCCGATTATGATATTTCAAAAAGTCACTTTAGCAAATTTAGTCGAATTAGAGATGACTAATTTTGATGTTATTCGAGGCACGGATTGGCTTTATTCCTGCTATGCCACAGTTGACTGCAAAAATAGAGTAGTTCAATTTTAGTTTCCGAATGAGCTCGTCTTAGAGTGGAGGGGTAGTACTTCATTTTTCATAGGCCAGCTTGTTTCCTACCTTTGGGCAAGGAAAATGATATCTAAAGGATGTGTTTATCATCTCGTTTATGTTAGGGACTCTAGTTCCAAATCACCTAGTCTTAAATCAGTCCTAGTTGTTAATGAGTATTTATATACTTTTCCTAAAGATCTTCCGGGCATTCCTCTCAGAAGGGAATTAGACTTCGGCATTGATCTTCTTCTAGACACTCAACCTATCTCTATTCTTTCATACAGAATGGAACCTGCAGAGGTTAAAGAATTAAAAGAGTAGTTAAAGGATCTCTTAAATATGGGATTCATCAGACCCAGTGTTTCTCCGTTAGGTACACCAATCTTATTTGTGCTCAAGAAAGACGGTTCTCTCAGGATGTGCATAGATTACCATCAACTCAATAAAGTCACAGTGAAGAACAAGAATCCACTTCCTAGAATCGATGAATTATTTGACCAAATTTAGGATGCCAGTTATTTCTCCAAGATAGACCTCTGATCAAGCTATCATCAGCTCAGAGTTAGAGAATGTGACATTCCAAAGACAACTTTTCATACCCGGTATGGTCACTTTAAATTCTTAGTCATATCCTTTGGTCTTACCAATGCCCCTGTAGCTATCATGAACTTGATGAACCGGGTGTTCAAGTAGTATTTGGCCATATTTATGATAGTCTTTATAGATGACATCCTTGTTTACTCCCGTAGTGAGCAGGACCATTTAGACCATCTCAGAATTGTACTTCAAATGCTTAGAGATCACCAGTTATTCACCAAATTCATTAAGTACAAATTGTGGCTAAGTTCAGTAGCATTCCTTGGTCATGTCATTTTCGATGATGGCATTAGAGTAGATCCTCAAAAGACCAAAGCAGGAAGAAACTGGCCTCACCCCGTATCTCCATCAGATATTAGGAGTATTTTAGGTTTGGATGGCTATCATAGATGGTTTTTCAAGGGATTTTCTTCTATTGCATCCCTTATGTCTAGATTGACTCAGAAGAAGGTCAAGTTTCAGTGGCCAAATCTTTATGATAAGAGTTTTTAGGAGTTGAAGACTTGACTCACCTCAGCTTCAATTCTAGCGTTACCAGATAGTTTAGATGGGTTTGTGGTATTTTTTGATGCATCCAAAGTAGGTTTGGGTTGTGTCCTCATGCAGCATGATAAGATCATAGCCTACACCTCTAGAAAGTTAAAGCCCCATGAGAAGAATTATCCTACTCATGATCTTGAGTTAGCAGCCATAGTATTTGCCTTGAAGATTTGGAGGCATTATCCTACAGAGTTCATGTAGATGTCTTCCCTGATTATAAGCGTCTCCAATATGTCTTTTCTCAAAAATATCTCAATCTTTGTCAGAGAAGGTGGTTAGAGCTCTTGAAGGATTATGACATAAGTGTCCTTTATCATTCGGCACGGCCAATATAGTGGTTGGCGCTCTCAGTATACTGTCTATAAGTAGTATTTCTCATGTTGATGATAGTAGGAAGAAGTTATCTGAGAAGGTTCATCAGCTTTCCATACTAGGCATTCGCTTAGTCGATTCCTTAGAGGGCGGTGTATGTGTTCTGATTAGTTTAGAATCATCTCTAGATTTTGAGGTGAAAGAAAAGCAAGATAGAGATTCCAACTTTGTCAAGTTGAAAGAGTCAATCAAAGATTAGAAACTAGAGGTTTTCTCCTAAGGGGAAGATGGTGTTCTTCAATGTCAGGGTCATCTGTGTGTTCTAGGTGTAGATGACTTGAGGCAGCAAATTATTTTAGAGGCTCATGGTGCACGATACTCTATTCATCCATGGGCCACTAAGATGTACCGCAACTTGCGGGAGATCTATTGATGGAATGGGATGAAGAGGGATGTTGCAGAGTTTGTGGCTAAGTGATCTATATGTCAGCTGGTTAAGATAGATCATCAGAAGCCTAGTGGTTTCATGCAGGAGTTTACCATTCCTACTTAGAAGTGGGAAGAAGTGAACATGGACTTCGTGATGGGTTTGGCTTGAACTCGTCATCGGCATTGATTCAGTTTGGGTTATTGTAGACAGAATCGCCAAGTCAGATCATTTCCTCCCAGTCTATACCTTTTTTTCAGCTGAGGATTATGCCAAACTCTACATCAGGGAGTTGGTCAGATTACACAGTGTTCTATTAACTATCATCTCAGACAGAGGTACCCAGTTCACCTCTCACTTCTGGAAAGCATTCCAAAAGGGTCTTTCTACCCAAGTTCATCTCAGTATAGCCTTTCACCCTCAGACAGAAGGTCAAGCAGAAAGGACCATACAGACTCTAGAAGATATGCTAAAGGCGTGTGCAATTGATTTGACGGGTAGTTTATATACAAAAATAGCTATCATTCCGCTATTCAGATGGCTCCATTCGAAGCTCTCTATGGTAGGAGATTTAGATCTCCAGTTGGTTGGTTTTAAATTAGTGAGGCCATAGTCATAGGGCCTAACTTGGTTTTTGATGCCATAGAGAAAGTCCCGTTGATCAGAGAAAGACTTTGAGCTGCTTAGAGCCATAAAAAGTCTTATGCAGATGTGCGAAGAAAGTATCTTGAGTTCATGATTGGAGATTATGTCTATCAAAGGATCTCTCCCATAAAGGGAGTGAAGAGATTCGGCAAGAAAGGGAAGCTCAGTCCTCGATATGTCGGTCCCTTCAAGATTCTCAGTCGTTTCAGCAAGGTAGCTTATGAGCTCAAGTTGCATTCAGATCTAGTCTCAGTTCATCCAATCTTTCATGTCTCCTTGCTCAATAAGTGCATAGGTGACCCATCAGTCATAGTCCCTATTCAGACCATTAATGTTCAAAAAAGTCTTTCTTATGAGGAAATTTCGGTCGAAATTCTAGACTATCAGACTCGTAGACTGAGGAACAAAGAAGTCCCTCTAGTCAAAGTTTTTTGGCAAAATCAATCTGTTGGGTGAGTCACTTGGGAAGCATAAGCAGATATGCGTACCAAGTATCCTCACCTCTTCTCCGCCAATTCAGATCAAGCTCAAGGTAACAGTTCTCCTAAAGCTTATTCATTTTCATGATCATTATTAATCAAAAACTTGTTATTCAGCTTCATGCTCATGTTCCCATTATATATTTGGTATCTAGTATCATTGCATAATCAATCATTCTTTCAGGAGTTAGTTCTTTCAAATATTCATGCATTAGATATGTATGTTTAGTAGAAAAGTTTAGTTCATCAGTTCATTCAGTCATGCGTGCATGAAAGCAACTCGGTCAAGTATCCATGCATCAGATATGCATGTTCATTATGAGAATTCAACTTATCAATAGTTTCAGCTGTGTATCCCATGCATCGGATATGCATGTTCAGAATAAGAACTCAGAATATCAGTAGTTCCAGTTGCATAGTCATGTTTTACATGTTATCATACCTCAAGTGAGCTCAGAAAATCAGTACTCTTAGCCTAACAAGTGACATTCGAGGACGAATGTTCCCAAGGGGAATATATTGTAATACCCCGAGATTTCCAACCGATAGTAGAACTATGCTTCAAGCTCATGACAATAAATTCTAGTGATTTGGTAGTTTTATTATCAAGGTTGATGTGTATTAAGGTCTCAAATACGTCCTAGCTATTAGACGACTCAAAACATTCCTTATCGATTGCATTCTTGGGAAGGATATTACCATATTCAACTTCAAATGAGTATATCTCTATTTATACTATGAATTTTTAAGCTCATAACCCATAAACAGATATATAATTGAATTATCTTTCCAACGGTACCAATTTCTCCAAAATCCGATATCGAAGCAAAAAGTTATACCCATTTTACTCTAGCATGTTAGCTTGGAAACTAAGTGACGACATTTCTGATGACTTATGACATTTCTGACGATATTTCTGATGACTTATGACATTTTTGATGATATTTCTGATGACTTATCTCATTTTTGACAACCTTTTTGATGACTTATCAACTATGTCATCAGGCTTAGGCAGAATCCCAAAAATTCCAGCTCCCAGGTGATGACCTGGTTGACGGGCTATCACAGATCTAATGGCTTATCAGTGCATATCGTCAGATGATAATTTCATCAACTGGGAGGTAATTTAGTATGGGTATTTTGGTCTTTTTTCATCACCCTAAACCTTACCCCGCGACATAAAACACCAAAAACATGTACTTAGCTATTGGAATTAAGTTTCAAAAGCTCTTTACCCTTTTTGTTCCCAAGAACAAACTTAGGGTTTCTTCTCAATTAAATTCAAGACCCCATCACACCCTTCACAAGATATTCAAGAATTAAGACTCCAAATCCAAGAAAATTCAAGAAAGTTCAATCCTCTTTCTAGATTCAATCACTATGGTATACATAGTGTTCATCCACGAATTCCTTTCATCCGTGGAGTTCAAGAACCAAGTTTTAAATAACAAATTATAATTTTTATGTGTTGGATGAATATATCCATCTTGATAGTTGTTATGGGTGAGTCAAGAGGATACCTTGATGTGTTTTCTATGAAGTATGTGAACATGTCAGTCGAAACCCATGAAATTTAGGTGGTTTAAGATGATTAAATTGAAGGTTTCACCTATGTCATACAGTGTGCATGTAAGGTGTTTGATAAAATGCCTAGAATGATAAAATCAAGTTCTGTATTACTTTGTAGTACTTAGATGACAAGTCCATGTTACCCTTCATGATTCAACAAAATTTCCATGTTATTGAAATATATTGATTGTTGTGTTATGCAATATTCATGATTTTTAAATCATACAAGTATGTACATGTTATATGCATTCCTATCCATGACCAAGAATATGATAATCATGTGAAGCATGAAATCCTTTATCGATGGCATTATGAATTATGCGCTTTATTCCTATGATCAAGAAGTGTCATGTAAACTAGTCTCCTTCCATCGAGTCCTGGGGGTACTTGTACATGAAAAATTTGGCTATGTGCCTAGAGCCAGAGTCATGTTTTCATGCTATCCTCAGTCCAACCATGTCCATAGAATACAGTCATTCATGTGACTCAGGAAATCTCAAAAATCTTATAATCTCTGTTAATTATCAGGTAGCAATAATATTTCGTCAGTCAACGGAAGTCAGTAACTCAGTCCATGTACAATCAGTTCATCATATTCAGTCTCTTCAGATAGGAATAGAAATTAGAACCGAGTGAACCCAAGGATGGGAACACACACTGTAAGATGTGGGTGTGATTCTTAGCAGTCATCCTTGCACTTCAGAACTATGTAGCCAGCATAGGTTGAGATATCCACATTGTCAGATGAGGGTTGATGAGGTGGATAAGCAATGTCAGATGAGGGGCCCACCATTCTCTTTTACGGGGGACATTGTCAAATGAGGGTTACCCACAGCTTGTTTTTACCAATGGCACGGTATTGAAACCCTTCCAGTCAGGGCAGAGATTGGACCCCAGCTCAGCTATAATAGCATATATGGGGCATGTCGGTTAAATAACTACTTCCCACAGTTTCAGTCTCAGTCTGAGTAAAAAAACTCAGATAGTTCTTTAGATTTCAGTATATCAGGACTGTCAGAAATAGTCAACTTAAATATAGTATAGGACTCAAATAGTTCCATCAGATTCAGGACTGTCAGATACAGTCACTCATATTATCAATTATCAAAACTCAGTTATCAGTCATGTATGATATTAGTAAGCCATGTTATCAGTATATAGATGCAATTATCATGTTTTCACGATCTCAGTTACCATGTATTCATGTTTACGCTCTCACGTTCATATTAGTTATGCAGTTAGTATTGTTCATGCATATGAACCCCATGCATTTAGCCTACCCCACTTGCATACTCAGTACATTCCATCGTACTGACGTATTTGGTCAATGGTGCTTTCTTTTTATGTTACACCATAGGTTCAGAGACACGACTTCCAGATCAGCAGCAGTAGTAGCATTCCAGTACTCAGAGCTTTTAGCAGTAAGTCCTCATTCTTCGAGGACGTAATCTTATTTTATCATATCAGTTCAGTTTTCAGTTGACGAAGTTAGTTGGGAACATGTCCCATCAACTCCTTACCTAAAGTATTCAGATAGTTAGAGACTTTCAGTTGGTTACAGTATTATCAGATTTAGACTTTAGTTTTGTTTTGATATTGTGATACCACTTTATTCAGACGTTATTATTATTTATTTATGTTCAGTATTGAACCTTATGGCCTTTCACTGTATGTTTCCGCATTTATATCATACGTTACGCAGTGTGCAGGTGCAGATATCCGACATGGGTTAGCTTGTGGTCCTTTGGGGTCATGAGCACCGTGTAATATTTCGGTGCAGATAGCTAGAACGTTACAGTTTTGCTCAAGCGCTACACCCTAAGTCAAACATAAAATCAGTCCACTTAATCCTTTATACTAAAAGAAAATATCTATAGGGTTAGTCATATAAGCATAAATCTACACAAAGGCATACAACAATCAATATAGTGATATCAAGGAATATAACTAGTGATAGGCATGAAAGCGCCAACTTAATTTAACATAAATGAAAGGAAAAAAAACACAAAAGTGCTCCTACAATGAAAGAATTTAATGCCATGGTTCCTGATTTACTCGAAGAAGTATGAATCAGAATATGTCCATCCTCAAACTGAACATCTAAATGACTTACTAAACTACCAAGGAAACTAACTCTAGCCAATAGTTCCACAACCTTATGAGACTTATATGGCTATACTGATTGCTCAATAATTTCACACCAGAGACACTCTCTAGACCAATAATTGGTCTCTCTGTAGTAGCAATAAACCTCTGAATCTTTAACCTGGTGAAAAATAGAACTTGACCTAAATTTGCTCACCAACTAACACCTGGGGTGCTCCCAATATCAATGACGAATCATCCCATTATGAAAACAAGCCCCTAGAACTCTCTAATATAATATACCTATGAACCCAAAATATTTGACACGGCCTGAAGACCTAGATCGGAAACTCCATAATGTCTGACTAAAAATTTTCCAACTATGATCACCATGACCTGTGTGGCAGTCAATTATAACCTGAGCCTCTGCTAAAATGAACCTTAAAGGTTCAAGGTAATGCTAGAATCTGCTAGGAGGATCCCAACCTCTAGATAGTAGACCACTAATATTGTACTGTTGATATGGCCTTATCACCACCTCGATATGTTTCAAGACATGACCTCTCTTTATCTTTTGGCAGGATCAACAGCTTAAAGAAAAGTAGACCCAAATGCTATCAAATTCTTCATCACCAAGAAAAATGGTAAAGTTAATCCTTTGATAAATCCAAGCACTATCTCATGCTTTGTACAAAATAACATAGGAGTAAGTCTGACCTACTTGAGAAATCCTATCACATACTTTAAAACTGACAAGGAGCCCTTCAAAAATCCAACAAAACCAAATCTCACTTGAAAACAACTTGATGTACCTATAACAACCTCTACCTATGGCATATCATCGAAAAGGCTAGGAATTCCAAGCATAAAATCCCAAAAAGTTAAGGTAGTCATAAACCCTCTTAGAGCCTGGGCTGGCCCTAGAGCCTCTAGCTAATGCTCATGATCCTCGATAGTGAGATCCAACTCCCTGCTTTGACTCTGAACCAAAACTCTAGCAACACATGTAGAAGTTACATCCACATCTATCGACAACCTCATGCTATCCATCTGAGAAGGAGTGGAGAAAAAAAAAGTTCTTAGAGGTTTATAGAAGTACTAATACACAATATAAAGTCAAGAATTTAGATTTCATAAGAATGCCTCATAGCCTTCCAAAGATAGGATACAAACGACTCAGCACCAATCTGAAAGATTCTACTAAACACTTAGTTCTTGTATGAACAATACCCGTGAACCTAGTCTCTGACACTAAATAGTCACAACCTAATTTTTTAGGTCATGATCGCACCTACCATAACCCACTAGTAGGTAAGCCAACACATATTCTGAAATATCTATAGCGGACTAATAAGAAAAGTGAAAGCCAAGACTAAATAAAAATTGAAAAATAAGCCAAGAAAAAAGTAATCTCCCCAAAACTAGCTAGGTTAGTAAAAAAGCCATGATTAATTAAGATTCTAATATAAACACAACATATATACATATACAGAATCATCTCTAAAATGCAAAATAAAGATTAGTCTACCAAAATAGGGAGAGCAGAAACAACTACGAACACCAAGAGCTCACCACAAATCTCTGATCCGTGGTAGCTTCATATGATGCGCACATGAATAGTGATAACTTATACTATTATCTCTAGGCATGTAAAAGCTTGGTATGAGTACCAACACAAGGTACTCAGTAGGCATCAGCCGATTGAGCTCCAAAGACAATGCAAGAATAAATAATATGTAAAGTTGGAATATACATTGTAGACAACTACTTAAGAAACAATACATAAGAATACAATTGGGAAAGTAAAGATAAACTATCATACCCTAAAAGTAATCTGAGATGAAGTTGCAATACCGTACATAACTAGTCAATATGTAAATAAAGAGTGAAAGAAGAATATATAGAAGTATTATAAGGAAAGAAAGAAATATGCAATAACAATAGATAAGGAAGAAGAGGGATATATGATAATACTATACATATCAAATTTAATACAAAGGCACTAACCTGAGGTAGCTATCCTAATATCTTATGGGTCATAAAGAAATAGAGGAGCTAACTCTACCATTATTAGAGTATAAAAAAATATGAATAATCATAAGATAATCTAACAATAATAAATCTTACCATAATGAGGAGTAAAGGAACCCAGAAGTATACCTACAATATTAGGTACTAATCTATAACCACCCTACAATGAACTATACAAATACAACTAAACAATAATTTAATCGATTATCCTAAACAAATAATAACCTAATTACACCCTTATAAGCCCCAAAGGCATAAGAAAACACATAATAAACAATAACCATAACATATACCTATACAGTTCCCTAGAAGACCGACATATACAAGGGGCAAATAATAATACTAGTTATCGGTGATGTATGTAAGTGAATGAAAATCATAGAAAAAACTAGATGATGAAAGATACAATGATTACCATATCTAACTTTAGTATACACACCTCCTCCTCCTCAGTAGCACACAAATATATGATCAGCTGACCATCCTTCTCTAGTACTGTAGCTCATTTAACAAATAGACCTATAGGGGACTCAAGAGGTCTGTATACACTACCTAGTCCCTAACTTAGACTTTTGTAATCCATATATAATAATAGAAAAAATGAGAATCAAATTAGAATTGGGACCATTAGATAATAACAAGAAGTCGGATAATCCATAACTGTACGATAACGGTAGTCGAATTCAAACCGACACGAGTAGGTAATAATAAAAGGCCTAATGGTCCATTCATAACCATTGAAATTCCAAAAAAATAGTCATACAAAACTTTCATAAAGCCAATCGCTAGACATAATCTAGCGCTAGATCTCCAAAACCCAAACCATGAATAGATGCTAGAATCTAATCAAAACTCAAAAGTATGACATAAATAGTGGTAATCTAGGGGTCCTAAGCCCATCACCTACCTATTTATTTGTATGATTATGCCTCAAGTGGTCAACTCCTATGAGACCAAGTGGGTTCCAATTACAAAATCAAAAAGGCATTGTTAAAGATTAGTTACTGCCCTCACCAATGGTAATAAAGATAAATAGATGTGCAATCAATACTAATTCAACCTAGACATAAAGTAATAGATTAAGAAAGCATTCATAATCCTATATAATCTTAAAGGAGAGCCATTTGAAGTATTCTATCTACCAAGTGTAATAGGTACCACTACAAAACTCAGAAAACTATACCTAAGGAAAACACCTACTTAAACCTAGGATAAGGTTTCTTAATCTTGTCCTAAGGTACTAAAAGAGATAAGTATAGTCCTAAAGGGAAATAGGACCAAATTCTGGAAAAAGAGCTTTAATTGACAAAAATAAACATGAGAACGCAGATAATGTATGCATGGCATAACTAGTATTCAAAAAAAAAACAATCATAAATGCCTGAGCATTTATTAACTAAGACATGACTCCTCACAAATAAAGAGAACTAAATAGGTGTTCATGGTTTCGTAAATAAGGCCTTGGGCCCTATAATTTAATATACAACTCAATAATAGTATATAAGTTTATGTTGAAAGACAAAAGCGGGATAAATAAGTTGCATCATTCTATTAGGTGAATTTAGTTGAAAAATATCATTAAAATGGATAAGCATTACTCCAACTCCTATATAAGGATTACTAGTGTCACACTAAGGTCCTAACAGGTAATTCATTGATCCTAATACAATCCTACAGCTATGGCAGACATTGTAAACTAAGGCTCAAGCTACTATTTTATACATAAGTTTCCCAAGGAAGGCCCGCTTGATAAAAAGGCAATAAGATAACCTAAAACTTATAGTATGACCTCTAAGAGTATACCAAAGCCTACATTGATGCGGAACCGTAGTCTCGAACCATCCACATAATTGCTCATCTCTACTCACCAATCCCTAAATATCATTGCATTATGAAATTTATAATATACTCATCAATTCAAGTAAAATAAGACTTATTTTACAATACAAAGTTTGGGTCAAAAATTGGTTAAAAATATAGGACTGTGGGGACTATAAAAGAAATTTAAAGTTAATCTATCACGTGGTCCCTCGAAGGACAAACAATGCATGCTCAAAATTTGAACACAAATGTAGTCACAATTGGGGCTCAAATAAGCCCCAATATATTGAGAAATCAAGAATTTAACAAAGAATTAGGCTGAAAACTTATGATGAAGCCAATGGGAAATGATCACTTCAATGTTATCTACTTCACCCTTGCTTCAATCAGTAATTTCCCTCAAGCTCTTGAGATCCCACAAAACAAAATGAAGGTTTATTCTTGGAAAAATAGTTCGAATTTTTAGGAAATAAAATATATAAAGCTACATACGATGGCCGCTAAATCGGTCATAGTTAAAGCAGCGAGGTGGGTGCTAAAGAGACCATGCTTTGGCTGGCTAGACACTACTAAAGTAGTTATTTGGCTGCTAAAGCAGCCATTTAGCCTCTAAAGTAGTTGCACCAACAAATTTTCTAAGTCCAGCGGACTCCGATCAGGTGCTCGAGATTTGTCAAACAAACTATACTACCCTATAAAATTTGAAATTTTGAACTCAATGGAAACTTCATAATATCCATCCAAGGTCATTTTGATAAGAAGTAGGCCCATTATCACTGTTCTATTTAACATAAAATTCCATCCAAAAAGCAAAAATTAGCCTAAAAGCCCCGAGACCCGAACCAAGGGCTCCCCAACCAAACCTTCATGTTTTGGAGCTAACGATATTGTTTGAATTCTCATTTGTTCTAGAAGGTTTAGTCCAACTCCAATTTCTCAACTTGAAAAGCTCCAAAACAGGGATAATGATCTGAAAACCAAAACAAACTACATGATAACTGAACTAATAGTTCTGACATATCATAAATGAACATCATCCACTATGAGAAGACACAAAATACAAATAAAAATATGGAAATAGAGAAAATAACTGGAAGAGTTACTACACATACAGTTTGAGAATGAAAATTTGAGCCATATAAATGTTGCACCCTACAAACTCGTACAAAAAATCCACCAAGTGGCCCATGCGGGGGATTTATCTCTAGAGGTATCCTTAGAACACATAGTCCATATCTGCGTCTAGGAGATCTGTTCCTTATTGTTCCATCTAATGGTAAATACAAAGAATTTATTCTTTCAAAAAGTTTTAGTAGCCATTCTTTACTGCCAAGTTAGAAGTAAAGAAAATGAAGTAAACCTTCATAAAATTGCTCTGAGGAAGAATCTAAAAAAAAGCCATTTTTGAAGCTAAGGATTTTATAAAATACAAATATCTACATTTATTCCAACATCTAGAAGAAGCTGGTTCTTGAATGGTACGTTATTATTATATAATTTAATGTCCCATATACATTTGTTTATTTGTTATCTTATGCATGTGTCATGCCGATGAATTTTAATTTCAATGTATTCAGTTTAAGTCACTAATTTTCACGCAAGAAACCAAGGCACTGATGTTAAATAGAATAGATTTTTAGATAATATGTGATCTAGAGAAGCCTTACAATTGGATTTTTTTATTTAATATGATTAGTTAGTAAGATGCATAGTGAAGCTCATACATGTACATTCTTGATAGATAATAGGTATTAATAGTTCTGTTTAGAGAAGAAACTATACAAATCTAATGAGACATTCTAGAGAGAATCTTTTTATAAGCTACAACTCACATTCAAGGACAAATGATCCTAAGGAGGCGATAATGTAAAGCTCCATACATTCTAGCATATGCATGCCTAAGTTAGCATCATCTAATCTATCCATACTCAGGAGGATAAGGTTATAATTGTGATAATATAATAAAGGTTTAGTATAAAAACTATATTTAAAGTTTGGGAAGAATCTTAGAGTAAAGGGCAATTTAGAAGTTACATCTTTATCTTAGTTTCAAATGGACTTTATTAGGATGTGCCTTCAAATGGATATATCCTTAATATACGAAAACTTAGAAGAGGAGTTTCATGTCAATGAAAGGCTACATGTCTAGTTTCCAGCAAAAATAAACTACTCGTTAGTCAAACCTTGGTACAAAAGGTTATGTGTATTTTACTGAAGGCATATAATGAGTCTAAAAGGACGAGATGGTGAGCATAGATCATCCATTAAAAGGATCTAGCCTGCGGAATAATGGCCTATTTTGGGCCTATTTCATAAGTTATATTGTAAGAAATCATTTGTATCATTTTGAAGCACGATGCAGGGGCAATTTTCTCTTAATTTCTCTCCTCTCTATCACTAAAAAGTTCATAATAAGTGAACTCCACCATAAATCAAGAGTACATTGGTCACGCCTCCCATGAGCCTAAAACTTGGGTGTGACCAACACCAATTTCATTGTTGTCATGAGCATATTCGTGCATGAAATAAGACATGAGAATTTAAATAACGTATATGGAAAACATAAGTAAAACTAAGAGGTACTTTTATACAAAGCTTCATTTATTAATAAGAAAGCTTAAATTTTCATAATGAAAGTGACACAACGGTCAAAACATGAATTTAATATAAGCCATAAAAAATTAGGAAAAATTATGCAAAATGTCCATTGAGATAAACTTACGCACAAAATAACCCACTTTTTATTTCTACTTAAAATGGCCAATCATCCGACTTTGTTACCAAAATTGGCCAGACGGA